>NW_027439336.1:0-152000 GCF_964188355.1 Buteo buteo
GCTTCTCTGCTTTCTCACAGTCGGTACATCTCACGGCGTTCGTTCTAGGCAGAGCCTTTTTCTGAAAAGGCAAACGTCCGGCTCCTTCTTCCATAAGGAAGTGGTAAGCCCTGAAAGCTCTTGCTGGTCTTCACCGTTCCCGTGCACCCTATCCACAGGCACAACAGCACTGGACTTCTCTGCTTTCCCATAGTCGGTACATCTCACGGCGCTGGTTCTCGGCAGAGCCTTTTTCTGAAAAGGCAAACGTCCGGGTCCTTCTTCCATAAGGAAGGCGCCAGCCCTGAAAGCTCTTGCTGGTCTTCACCGTTCCCGTGCACCCTATCCACAGGCACAACAACACTGGGCTTCTCTGCTTTTCCACAGGCCATACATCTCAAGGCAGTCATTCTCTTCAGAACCTCTTTCCGTAAAGGCAAACGTCCGGCTCCTTCTCCAACAAGGAAGGGGCCAGCCCTAAAAGCTCTTGCTGGTCTTCACCGTTCCCGTGCACCCTATCCACAGGCACAACAGCACTGGGCTTCTCTGCTTTTCCACAGACCATACATCTCACGGCGCTCGTTCTCGGCAGAGCCTTTTTCCAAAAAGCAAACGTCCGGCTCTTTCTCCCACAAGGAAGGAGCCAGCCCTGAAACCTCTTGCTGGTCTTCAACGTCCCCATGCAGCCTATCCACAGGCACAACAGCACTGGGCATCTGTGCTTTCCCAGAGACTCAGCATCTCACGGTGATCGTTCTCGGCAGAGCCTATTTCCGAAAAGGCAAACGTCCGGCTCTTTCTCCCACAAGGAAGGGGCCAGCCCTGAAAGCTCTTGCTGGTCTTCACCATCCCCGTGCAGCCTATCCACAGGCACAACAGCACTGGGCATCTGTGCTTTCCCAGAGACTCAGCATCTCACGGTGCTTGTTCTCGGCAGAGCCTATTTCCGAAAAAGCAAACGTGCGGCTCTTTCTCCCATAAGGAAGGGGCGACCCCTGAAAGCTCTTGCTGGTCTTCACCGTTCCCGTGCATGCTATCCACAGGCAAAACAGCACTGGGCATCTGTGCTTTCCCATAGTCGGTACATGTCACGGCGCTCGATCTCGGCAGAGCCTTTTTCCAAAAAGCAAACGTCCGGCTCTTTCTCCCACAAGGAAGGAGCCAGGCCTGAAAGCTCTTGCTGGTCTTTACCATCCCCGTGCAGCCTATCCACAGGCACAACAACACTGGGCTTTTCTGCTTTCTCACAGTCGGTACATCTCACGGTGCTCGTTCTCAGCAGAGCCTTTTTCTGAAACGACAATCGTCTGGCTCCTTCTTCCATAAGGAAGGGGTAAGCCCTGAAAGCTCTTGCTGGTCTTCACCGTTCCCGTGCACCCTATCCACAGGCACAACAGAACTGGACGTCTCGGCTTTCCCATAGTCGGTACATCTCACAGCACTGGTTCTCGGCAGAGCCTCTTTCCGAAAAGGGCAACGTCCGGATTTTTCTCCCACAAGGAAGGGGCCAGCCCTGAAAACTCTTGCTGCTCTACACCGTCCCCGTGCACCCTATCCACAGGCACAACAGCACTGGGCTTCTCTGCTTTCTCACAGTCGGTACATCTCACGGCGTTCGTTCTCGGCAGAGCCTTTTTCTGAAAAGGCAAACGTCCGCTCCTTCTCCCATAAGGAAGGGGTAAGCCCTGAAAGCTCTTGCTGCTCTTCACCGTTCCCGTGCACCCTATCCACAGGCACAACAGCACTGGGCATCTGTGCTTTCCCAGAGACTCAGCATCTCACGGTGCTCGTTCTCGGCAGAGCCTATTTCCGAAAAAGCAAACGTCCGGCTCTTTCTCCCACAAGGAAGGGGCCGTCCCTGAAAGCTCTTGCTGGTCTTCAACGTCCCCGTGCAGCCTATCCACAGGCACAACAGCACTGGGCTTCTCTGCTTTCTCACAGTCGGTACATCTCACGGTGCTCGTTCTCAGCAGGGCCTTTTTCTGAAAAGGCAAACGTCCGGCTCCTTCTTCCATAAGGAAGGGGCGACCCCTGAAAGCTCTTGCTGGTCTTCACCGTTCCCGTGCACCCTATCCACAGGCACAACAGAAATGGACTTCTCGGCTTTCCCATAGTCGGTACATCTCACGGTGCTGGTTCTCGGCAGAGACTGCTTCCAAAAAGGGAAACGTCCGGCTCTTTCTCCCACAAGGAAGGGGCCAGCCCTGAAAGCTCTTTCTGGTCTTTACCATCCCCGTGCAGCCTATCCACAGGCACAACAGCACTGGGCTTCTCTGCTTTCTCACAGTCGGTACATCTCACGGCGCTCGTTCTCAGCAGAGCCTTTTTCTGAAAAGGCAAACGTCCGACTCCTTCTTCCATAAGGAAGAGGCGACCCCTGAAAGCTCTTGCTGCTCTTCACCGTTCCCGTGCAGCCTATCCACAGGCACAACAGCACGGGGTTTCTCTGCTTTCTCACAGTCGGTACATCTCACGGCGTTCGTTCTCGGCAGAGCCTCTTTCCGAAAAATCAAACGTGCGGCTCTTTCTCCCACAAGGAAGGGGCCAGCCCTGAAACCTCTTGCTGGTCTTCACCATCCCCGTGCAGCCTATCCACAGGCACAACAGCGCTGGGCTTCTCTGCTTTCTCACAGTCGGTACATCTCACGGCGTTCGTTCTCGGCAGAGCCTTTTTCTGAAAAGGCAAACGTCCGGCTCCTTCTTCCATAAGGAAGGGGCGACCCCTGAAAGCTCTTGCTGGTCTTCACCGTTCCCGTGCACCCTATCCACAGGCACAACAGCACTGGGCATCTGTGCTTTCCCATAGTCGGTACATCTCACGGCGCTCGTTCTCGGCAGAGCCTTTTTCCGAAAAGCAAACATCCGGCTCTTTCTCCGACAAGGAAGGGGTAAGCCCTGAAAGCTCTTGCTGCTCTTCACCGTCCCTGTGCAGCCTATCCACAGGCACAACAGCACTGGGCATCTGTGCTTTCCCAGAGACTCAGCATCTCACGGTGCTCGTTCTCGGCAGATCCTATTTCCGAAAAAGCAAACGTGGGCTCTTTCTCCACAAGGAAGGGGCTAGCCCTGAAAGCTCTTGCTGGTCTTCACAGTCCCCGTGCAGCCTATCCACAGGCACAACAGCACTGGGCTTCTCTGCTTTCTCACAGTCGGTACATCTCACGGCGTTCGTTCTCGGCAGAGCCTTTTTCTGAAAAGGCAAACGTCCGGGTCCTTCTTCCATAAGGAAGGGGTAAGCCCTGAAAGCTCTTGCTGCTCTTCACCATCCCCGTGCAGCCTATCCACAGGCACAACAGCACTGGGCATCTGTGCTTTCCCAGAGACTCAGCATCTCACGGTGCTTGTTCTCGGCAGAGCCTCTTTCCGAAAAAGCAAACGTGCGGCTATTTCTCCCACAAGGAAGGGGCACCCCTGAAAGCTCTTTCTGGTCTTTACCATCCCCGTGCAGCCTATCCACAGGCACAACAGCACTGGGCATCTGTGCTTTCCCAGAGACTCAGCATCTCACGGTGCTTGTTCTCGGCAGAGCCTCTTTCCGAAAAATCAAAAGTCCGGCTCTTTCTCCCACAAGGAAGGGGCCAGCCCTGAAAGCTCTTGCTGGTCTTCACAGTCCCCGTGCAGCCTATCCACAGGCACAACAGCACTGGGCTTCTCTGCTTTCTCACAGTCGGTACATCTCACAGTGCTCGTTCTCAGCAGAGCCTTTTTCTGAAAAGGCAAACGTCCGGCTCCTTCTTCCATAAGGAAGGGGCAACCCCTGAAAGCTCTTGCTGGTCTTCACCGTTCCCGTGCACCCTATCCACAGGCACAACAGCACTGGGCATCTGTGCTTTCCCATAGTCGGTACATCTCACGGCGCTCGATCTCGGCAGAGCCTTATTAAAAAAACCAAACATCCGCCTCTTTCTCCCACAAGGAAGGAGCCAGCCCTGAAACCTCTTGCTGGTCTTCACAGTCCCCGTGCAGCCTATCCACAGGCACAACAGCACTGGGCATCTGTGCTTTCCCAGAGACTCAGCATCTCACGGTGCTCGTTCTCGGCAGAGCCTATTTCCGAAAAAGCAAACGTCCGCCTCTTTCTCCCACAAGGAAGGGGTAAGCCCTGAAAGCTCTTGCTGCTCTTCACCGTTCCCGTGCACCCTATCCACAGGCACAGCAACACTGGTCTTCTCTGCTTTCTCACAGTCGGTACATCTCACGGTGCTCGTTCTCAGCAGAGCCTTTTTCTGAAAAGACAAACGTCTGGCTCCTTTTTCCATAAGGAAGGGGCGACCCCTGAAAGCTCTTGCTGGTCTTCACCGTTCCCGTGCACCCTATCCACAGGCACAACAGAACTGGACTTCTCTGCTTTCCCATAGTCGGTACATCTCACGGCGCTCGTTCTCAGCAGAGCCTTTTTCTGAAAAGGCAAACGTCCGGCTCCTTCTTCCATAAGGAAGGGGCCAGCCCTGAAAGCTCTTGCTGGTCTTCACCGTTCCCGTGCACCCTATCCACAGGCACAACAGCACTGGGCATCTGTGCTTTCCCATAGTCGGTACATCTCAAGGCACTCGTTCTCGGCAGAGCCTTTTTCCGAAAAGCAAACATCCGGCTCTTTCTCCGACAAGGAAGGGGTAAGCCCTGAAAGCTCTTGCTGCTCTTCACCGTCCCCGTGCAGCCTATCCACAGGCACAACAGCACTGGGCATCTGTGCTTTCCCAGAGACTCAGCATCTCACGGTGCTCGTTCTCGGCAGAGCCTATTTCCGAAAAAGCAAACGTCTGGCTCTTTCTCCCACAAGGAAGAGGACAGCCCTGAAAGCTCTTGCTGGTCTTCACCATCCCCGTGCAGCCTATCCACAGGCACAACAGAACTGGACTTCTCTGCTTTCCCATAGTCGGTACATATCACGGCGCTGGTTCTCGGTAGAGACTCTTTCCAAAAAGGGAAATGTCCTGCTTTTCTCCCACAAGGAAGGGGCCAGCCCTGAAAGCTCTTGCTGGTCTTCACCGTTCCCGTGCACTCTATCCACAGGCACAACAGAACTGGGCATCTGTGCTTTCCCAGAGACTCAGCATGTCACGGTGCTCGTTCTCGGCAGATCCTATTTCCGAAAAAGCAAACGTGCGGCTCTTTCTCCACAAGGAAGGGGCCAGCCCTGAAAGCTCTTGCTGGTCTTCACAGTCCCCGTGCAGCCTATCCACAGGCACAACAGCACTGGGCTTCTCTGCTTTGTCACAGTCGGTACATCTCACGGCGTTCGTTCTCGGCAGATTTTTTTTCTGAAAAGGCAAACGTCCGGGTCCTTCTTCCATAAGGAAGGGGTAAGCCCTGAAAGCTCTTGCTGCTCTTCACCGTTCCCGTGCACCCTATCCACAGGCACAACAGCACTGGGCATCTGTGCTTTCCCAGAGACTCAGCATCTCACGGTGCTTGTTCTCGGCAGAGCCTCTTTCCGAAAAATCAAAAGTCCGGCTCTTTCTCCCACAAGGAAGGGGCCAGCCCTGAAAGCTCTTGCTGGTCTTCACAGTCCCCGTGCAGCCTATCCACAGGCACAACAGCACTGGGCTTCTCTGCTTTCTCACAGTCGGTACATCTCACAGTGCTCGTTCTCAGCAGAGCCTTTATCTGAAAAGGCAAACGTCCGGCTCCTTCTTCCATAAGGAAGGGGCGACCCCTGAAAGCTCTTGCTGGTCTTCACCGTTCCCGTGCACCCTATCCACAGGCACAACAGCACTGGGCATCTGTGCTTTCCCATAGTCGGTACATCTCACGGCGCTCGTTCTCGGCAGAGCCTTTTTCCGAAAAGCAAACATCCGGCTCTTTCTCCGACAAGGAAGGGGTAAGCCCTGAAAGCTCTTGCTGCTCTTCACCGTCCCCGTGCAGCCTATCCACAGGCACAACAGCACTGGGCATCTGTGCTTTCCCAGAGACTCAGCATCTCACGGTGCTCGTTCTCAGCAGAGCCTATTTCCGAAAAAGCAAACGTCTGGCTCTTTCTCCCACAAGGAAGAGGACAGCCCTGAAAGCTCTTGCTGGTCTTCACCATCCCCGTGCAGCCTATCCACAGGCACAACAGAACTGGACTTCTCGGCTTTCCCATAGTCGGTACATCTCACGGCGCTGGTTCTCGGTAGAGACTCTTTCCAAAAAGGGAAATGTCCTGCTTTTCTCCAACAAGGAAGGGGCCAGCCCTGAAAGCTCTTGCTGGTCTTCACCGTTCCCGTGCACTCTAACCACAGGCACAACAGCACTGGGCATCTGTGCTTTCCCAGAGACTCAGCATATCACGGTGCTCGTTCTCGGCAGATCCTATTTCCGAAAAAGCAAACGTGGGCTCTTTCTCCACAAAGAAGGGGCTAGCCCTGAAAGCTCTTGCTGGTCTTCACAGTCCCCGTGCAGCCTATCCACAGGCACAACAGCATTGGGCTTCTCTGCTTTCTCACAGTCGGTACATCTCACGGCGTTCGTTCTCGGCAGAGTTTTTTTCTGAAAAGGCAAACGTCTGGGTCCTTCTTCCATAAGGAAGGGGTAAGCCCTGAAAGCTCTTGCTGCTCTTCACCATCCCCGTGCAGCCTATCCACAGGCACAACAGCACTGGGCATCTGTGCTTTCCCAGAGACTCAGCATCTCACGGTGCTTGTTCTCGGCAGAGCCTCTTTCCGAAAAATCAAAAGTCCGGCTCTTTCTCCCACAAGGAAGGGGCCGTCCCTGAAAGCTCTTGCTGGTCTTCACAGTCCCCGTGCAGCCTATCCACAGGCACAACAGCACTGGGCTTCTCTGCTTTCTCACAGTCGGTACATCTCACGGTGCTCGTTCTCAGCAGAGCCTTTTTCTGAAAAGGCAAACGTACGACTCCTTCTTCCATAAGGAAGGGGTAAGCCCTGAAAGCTCTTGCTGGTCTTCAACGTCCCCGTGCACCCTATCCACAGGCACAACAGAAATGGACTTCTCGGCTTTCCCATAGTCGGTACATCTCACGGCGCTGGTTCTCGGCAGAGACTCTTTCCAAAAAGGGAAACGTCCGGCTCTTTCTCCCACAAGGAAGGGGCCAGCCCTGAAAGCTCTTGCTGGTCTTCACCGTTCCCGTGCACCCTATCCACAGGCACAACAGCACTGGGCATCTGTGCTTTCCCAGAGACTCAGCATCTCACGGTGCTCGTTCTCGGCAGATCCTATTTCCGAAAAAGCAAACGTGCGGCTCTTTCTCCCACAAGGAAGGGGCCAGCCCTGAAAGCTCTTTCTGGTCTTCACAGTTCCCGTGCAGCCTATCCACAGGCACAACAGCACTGGGCTTCTCTGCTTTCTCACAGTCGGTACATCTCACGGTGCTCGTTCTCGGCAGAGCCTATTTCCGTAAAAGCATACGTGCGGCACTTTCTCCCACAAGGAAGGGGCCAGCCCTGAAAGCTCTTGCTGGTCTTCACCGTTCCCGTGCAGCCTATCCACAGGCACAACAGCACTGGGCTTCTCTGCTTTCTCACAGCCGGTACATCTCACGGCGTTCGTTCTCAGCAGAGCCTTTTTCTGAAAAGGCAAACGTCTGGCTCCTTCTTCCATAAGGAAGGGGTAAGCCCTGAAAGCTCTTGCTGCTCTTCACCGTCCCCGTGCAGCCTATCCACATGCACAACAGCACTGGGCATCTGTGCTTTCCCATAGTCGGTACATCTCACGGCGCTCGTTCTCGGCAGAGCCTCATTAAAAAAACCAAACGTCCGCCTCTTTCTCCCACAAGGAAGGAGCCAGCCCTGAAACCTCTTGCTGGTCTTCACAGTCCCCGTGCACCCTATCCACAGGCACAACAGCACTGGGCATCTGTGCTTTCCCAGAGACTCAGCATCTCACGGTGCTCGTTCTCGGCAGAGCCTATTTCCGAAAAAGCAAACGTCCGCCTCTTTCTGCCACAAGGAAGGGGTAAGCCCTGAAAGCTCTTGCTGCTCTTCACCGTCCCCGTGCAGCCTATCCACAGGCACAACAACACTGGGCTTCTCTGCTTTCTCACACTCGGTACATCTCACGGTGCTCGTTCTCAGCAGAGCCTTTTTCTGAAAAGACAAACGTCTGGCTCCTTTTTCCATAAGGAAGGAGCGACCCCTGAAAGCTCTTGCTGGTCTTCACCGTTCCCGTGCACCCTATCCACAGGCACAACAGAACTGGACTTCTCTGCTTTCCCATAGTCGGTACATCTCACGGCGCTCGTTCTCAGCAGAGCCTTTTTCTGAAAAGGCAAACGTCCGGCTCCTTCTTCCATAAGGAAGGGGCCAGCCCTGAAAGCTCTTGCTGGTCTTCACCGTTCCCGTGCACCCTATCCACAGGCACAACAGCACTGGGCATCTGTGCTTTCCCATAGTCGGTACATCTCACGGCGCTCGTTCTCGGCAGAGCCTTTTTCCGAAAAGCAAACATCCGGCTCTTTCTCCGACAAGGAAGGGGCCAGCCCTGAAAGCTCTTGCTGCTCTTCACCGTCCCCGTGCAGCCTATCCACAGGCACAACAGCACTGGGCATCTGTGCTTTCCCAGAGACTCAGCATCTCACGGTGCTTGTTCTCGGCAGAGCCTATTTCCGAAAAAGCAAACGTCTGGCTCTTTCTCCCACAAGGAAGAGGACAGCCCTGAAAGCTCTTGCTGGTCTTCACCATCCCCGTGCAGCCTATCCACAGGCACAACAGAACTGGACTTCTCGGCTTTCCCATAGTCGGTACATCTCACGGCGCTGGTTCTCGGTAGAGACTCTTTCCAAAAAGGGAAATGTCCTGCTTTTCTCCAACAAGGAAGGGGCCAGCCCTGAAAGCTCTTGCTGGTCTTCACCGTTCCCGTGCACTCTAACCACAGGCACAACAGCACTGGGCATCTGTGCTTTCCCAGAGACTCAGCATATCACGGTGCTCGTTCTCGGCAGATCCTATTTCCGAAAAAGCAAACGTGGGCTCTTTCTCCACAAAGAAGGGGCTAGCCCTGAAAGCTCTTGCTGGTCTTCACAGTCCCCGTGCAGCCTATCCACAGGCACAACAGCATTGGGCTTCTCTGCTTTCTCACAGTCGGTACATCTCACGGCGTTCGTTCTCGGCAGAGTTTTTTTCTGAAAAGGCAAACGTCTGGGTCCTTCTTCCATAAGGAAGGGGTAAGCCCTGAAAGCTCTTGCTGCTCTTCACCATCCCCGTGCAGCCTATCCACAGGCACAACAGCACTGGGCATCTGTGCTTTCCCAGAGACTCAGCATCTCACGGTGCTTGTTCTCGGCAGAGCCTCTTTCCGAAAAATCAAAAGTCCGGCTCTTTCTCCCACAAGGAAGGGGCCGTCCCTGAAAGCTCTTGCTGGTCTTCACAGTCCCCGTGCAGCCTATCCACAGGCACAACAGCACTGGGCTTCTCTGCTTTCTCACAGTCGGTACATCTCACGGTGCTCGTTCTCAGCAGAGCCTTTTTCTGAAAAGGCAAACGTACGACTCCTTCTTCCATAAGGAAGGGGTAAGCCCTGAAAGCTCTTGCTGGTCTTCAACGTCCCCGTGCACCCTATCCACAGGCACAACAGAAATGGACTTCTCGGCTTTCCCATAGTCGGTACATCTCACGGCGCTGGTTCTCGGCAGAGACTCTTTCCAAAAAGGGAAACGTCCGGCTCTTTCTCCCACAAGGAAGGGGCCAGCCCTGAAAGCTCTTGCTGGTCTTCACCGTTCCCGTGCACCCTATCCACAGGCACAACAGCACTGGGCATCTGTGCTTTCCCAGAGACTCAGCATCTCACGGTGCTCGTTCTCGGCAGATCCTATTTCCGAAAAAGCAAACGTGCGGCTCTTTCTCCCACAAGGAAGGGGCCAGCCCTGAAAGCTCTTTCTGGTCTTCACAGTTCCCGTGCAGCCTATCCACAGGCACAACAGCACTGGGCTTCTCTGCTTTCTCACAGTCGGTACATCTCACGGTGCTCGTTCTCGGCAGAGCCTATTTCCGTAAAAGCATACGTGCGGCACTTTCTCCAACAAGGAAGGGGCCAGCCCTGAAAGCTCTTGCTGGTCTTCACCGTTCCCGTGCAGCCTATCCACAGGCACAACAGCACTGGGCTTCTCTGCTTTCTCACAGCCGGTACATCTCACGGCGTTCGTTCTCAGCAGAGCCTTTTTCTGAAAAGGCAAACGTCTGGCTCCTTCTTCCATAAGGAAGGGGTAAGCCCTGAAAGCTCTTGCTGCTCTTCACCGTCCCCGTGCAGCCTATCCACATGCACAACAGCACTGGGCATCTGTGCTTTCCCATAGTCGGTACATCTCACGGCGCTCGTTCTCGGCAGAGCCTCATTAAAAAAACCAAACGTCCGCCTCTTTCTCCCACAAGGAAGGAGCCAGCCCTGAAACCTCTTGCTGGTCTTCACAGTCCCCGTGCACCCTATCCACAGGCACAACAGCACTGGGCATCTGTGCTTTCCCAGAGACTCAGCATCTCACGGTGCTCGTTCTCGGCAGAGCCTATTTCCGAAAAAGCAAACGTCCGCCTCTTTCTGCCACAAGGAAGGGGTAAGCCCTGAAAGCTCTTGCTGCTCTTCACCGTCCCCGTGCAGCCTATCCACAGGCACAACAACACTGGGCTTCTCTGCTTTCTCACACTCGGTACATCTCACGGTGCTCGTTCTCAGCAGAGCCTTTTTCTGAAAAGACAAACGTCTGGCTCCTTTTTCCATAAGGAAGGGGCGACCCCTGAAAGCTCTTGCTGGTCTTCACCGTTCCCGTGCACCCTATCCACAGGCACAACAGAACTGGACTTCTCTGCTTTCCCATAGTCGGTACATCTCACGGCGCTCGTTCTCAGCAGAGCCTTTTTCTGAAAAGGCAAACGTCCGGCTCCTTCTTCCATAAGGAAGGGGCCAGCCCTGAAAGCTCTTGCTGGTCTTCACCGTTCCCGTGCACCCTATCCACAGGCACAACAGCACTGGGCATCTGTGCTTTCCCATAGTCGGTACATCTCACGGCGCTCGTTCTCGGCAGAGCCTTTTTCCGAAAAGCAAACATCCGGCTCTTTCTCCGACAAGGAAGGGGCCAGCCCTGAAAGCTCTTGCTGCTCTTCACCGTCCCCGTGCAGCCTATCCACAGGCACAACAGCACTGGGCATCTGTGCTTTCCCAGAGACTCAGCATCTCACGGTGCTCGTTCTCGGCAGAGCCTATTTCCGAAAAAGCAAACGTCTGGCTCTTTCTCCCACAAGGAAGAGGACAGCCCTGAAAGCTCTTGCTGGCCTTCACCATCCCCGTGCAGCCTATCCACAGGCACAACAGAACTGGACTTCTCTGCTTTCCCATAGTCGGTACATCTCACGGCGCTGGTTCTCGGTAGAGACTCTTTCCAAAAAGGGAAATGTCCTGTTTTCTCCCACAAGGAAGGGGCCAGCCCTGAAAGCTCTTGCTGGTCCTAAACGTTCCCGTGCAGCCTATCCACAGGCACAACAGCACTGGGCATCTGTGCTTTCCCAGAGACTCAGCATCTCACGGTGCTTGTTCTCGGCAGAGCCTCTTTCCGAAAAATCAAAAGTCCGCTCTTTCTCCCACAAGGAAGGGGCCAGCCCTGAAAGCTCTTGCTGGTCTTCACAGTCCCCGTGCAGCCTATCCACAGGCACAACAGCACTGGGCTTCTCTGCTTTCTCACAGTCGGTACATCTCACGGTGCTCGTTCTCAGCAGAGCCTTTTTCTGAAAAGGCAAACGTACGACTCCTTCTTCCATAAGGAAGGGGCAACCCCTGAAAGCTCTTGCTGGTCTTCACCGTTCCCGTGCACCCTATCCACAGGCACAACAGAAATGGACTTCTCGGCTTTCCCATAGTCGGTACATCTCACGGCGCTGGTTCTCGGCAGAGACTCTTTCCAAAAAGGCAAACGTCCGGCTCCTTCTCCCACAAGGAAGGGGCCAGCCCTGAAAGCTCTTGCTGGTCTTCACCATTCCCGTGCAGCCTATCCACAGGCACAACAGCACTGGGCATCTGTGCTTTCCCAGAGACTCAGCAACTCACGGTGCTCGTTCTCGGCATATCCTATTTCCGAAAAAGCAAACGTCCGGCTCTTTCTCCACAAGGAAGGGGCCAGCCCTGAAAGCTCTTGCTGGTCTTCACAGTCCCCGTGCAGCCTATCCACAGGCACAACAGCACTGGGCTTCTCTGCTTTGTCACAGTCGGTACATCTCACGGCGTTCGTTCTCGGCAGAGTTTTTTTCTGAAAAGGCAAACGTCCGGGCCCTTCTTCCATAAGGAAGGGGTAAGCCCTGAAAGCTCTTGCTGCTCTTCACCGTCCCCGTGCAGCCTATCCACAGGCACAACAGCACTGGGCATCTGTGCTTTCCCAGAGACTCAGCATCTCACGGTGCTCGTTCTCGGCAGAGCCTATTTCCGATAAAGCAAATGTCTGGCTCTTTCTCCCATAAGGAAGAGGACAGCCCTGAAAGCTCTTGCTGGTCTTCACCATCCCCGTGCAGCCTATCCACAGGCACAACAGAACTGGACTTCTCTGCTTTCCCATAGTCGGTACATCTCACGGCGCTGGTTGTCTGTAGAGACTCTTTCCAAAAAGGGAAATGTCCTGCTTTTCTCCCACAAGGAAGGGTTAAGCCCTGAAAGCTCTTGCTGGTCTTCACGGTTCCCGTGCACTCTATCCACAGGCACAACAGCACTGGGCATCTGTGCTTTCCCAGAGACTCAGCATCTCACGGTGCTTGTTCTCGGCAGATCCTATTTCCGAAAAAGCAAACGTGCGGCTCTTTCTCCACAAGGAAGGGGCGACCCCTGAAAGCTCTTGCTGGTCTTCACAGTCCCCGTGCAGCCTATCCACAGGCACAACAGCACTGGGCTTCTCTGCTTTCTCACAGTCGGTACATCTCACGGCGTTCGTTCTCGGCAGAGTTTTTTTCTGAAAAGGCAAACGTCCGGGTCCTACTTCCATAAGGAAGGGGTAAGCCCTGAAAGCTCTTGCTGCTCTTCACCATCCCCGTGCAGCCTATCCACAGGCACAACAGCACTGGGCATCTGTGCTTTCCCAGAGACTCAGCATCTCACGGTGCTTGTTCTCGGCAGATCCTATTTCCGAAAAAGCAAACGTGCGGCTCTTTCTCCACAAGGAAGGGGCGACCCCTGAAAGCTCTTGCTGGTCTTCACAGTCCCCGTGCAGCCTATCCACAGGCACAACAACACTGGGCTTCTCTGCTTTTCCACAGACCATACATCTCAAGGCAGTCATTCTCTTCAGAACCTCTTTCTGTAAAGGCAAATGTCCGGCTCCTTCTTCCATAAGGAAGGGGTAAGCCCTGAAAGCTCTTGCTGGTCTTCACCGTTCCCGTGCACCCTATCCACAGGCACAACAGCACTGGGCATCTGTGGTTTCCCAGAGACTCAGCATCTCACGGTGATCGTTCTCGGCAGAGCCTAATTCCGAAAAAGCAAACGTCCGGCTCTTTCTCCCACAAGGAAGGGGCCAGCCCTGAAAGCTCTTGCTGGTCTTCACCATCCCCGTGCAGCCTATCCACATGCACAACAGCACTGGGCATCTGTGCTTTCCCATAGTCGGTACATCTCACGGCGCTCGTTCTCGGCAGAGCCTTTTTCCAAAAAGCAAACGTCCGGATTTTTCTCCCACAAGGAAGGAGCCAGCCCTGAAAGCTCTTGCTGGTCTTCAATGTCCCCATGCAGCCTATCCACAGGCACAACAGCACTGGGCATCTGTGCTTTCCCAGAGACTCAGCATCTCACGGTGCTCGTTCTCGGCAGAGCCTATTTCCGAAAAAGCAAACGTCCGGCTCTTTCACCCACAAGGAAGGGGCCAGCCCTGAAAGCTCTTGCTGGTCTTCACCATCCCCGTGCAGCCTATCCACAGGCACAACATCACTGGGCTTCTCTGCTTTCTCACAGCCGGTACATCTCATGGTGCTCGTTCTCAGCAGAGCCTTTTTCTGAAAAGGCAAACGTCCGGCTCCTTCTTCCATAAGGAAGGGTTAAGCCCTGAAAGCTCTTGCTGCTCTTCACCATCCCCGTGCAGCCTATCCACAGGCACAACAGCACTGGGCATCTGTGCTTTCCCAGAGACTCAGCATCTCACGGTGCTCATTCTCGGCAGAGCCTATTTCCGAAAAAGCAAACGTGTGGCTCTTTCTCCCACAAGGAAGGGGCCAGCCCTGAAAGCTCTTGCTGGTCTTCACAGTCCCCGTGCAGCCTATCCACAGGCACAACAGCACTGGGCTTCTCTGCTTTCTCACAGTCGGTACATCTCACGGTGCTCGTTCTCAGCAGAGCCTTTTTCTGAAAAGGCAAATGTCCGGCTCATTCTTCCATAAGGAAGGGGCAACCCTGAAAGCTCTTGCTGGTCTTCACCGTTCCCGTGCACCCTATCCACAGGCACAACAGCACTGGGCATCTGTGCTTTCCCATAGTCGGTACATCTCACGGCGCTCGTTCTCGGCAGAGCCTTTTTCCAAAAAGCAAACGTCCGGCTCTTTCTCCCACAAGGAAGGAGCCAGCCCTGAAAGCTCTTGCTGGTCTTCAACGTCCCCGTGCAGCCTATCCACAGGCACAACAGCACTGGGCATCTGTGCTTTCCCAGAGACTCAGCATCTCACTGTGCTCGTTCTCGGCAGAGCCTATTTCCGAAAAAGCAAACGTCCGGCTCTTTCTCCCACAAGGAAGGGGCCAGCCCTGAAAGCTCTTGCTGGTCTTCATCATCCCCGTGCAGCCTATCCACAGGCACAACAGCACTGGGCTTCTCTGCTTTCTCACAGTCGGTACATCTCACGGTGCTCGTTCTCAGCAGAGCCTTTTTCTGAAAAGACAAACGTCCGGCTCCTTCTTCCATAAGGAAGGGGTAAGCCCTGAAACCTCTTGCTGGTCTTCACCGTTCCCGTGCACCCTATCCACAGGCACAACAGAACTGGACTTCTCTGCTTTCCCATAGTCGGTACATCTCACAGCGCTGGTTCTCGGCAGAGCCTCTTTCCGAAAAGGGAAACGTCCGGCTCTTTCTCCCACAAGGAAGGGGCCAGCCCTGAAAGCTCTTGCTGCTCTACACCGTCCCCGTGCACCCTATCCACAGGCACAACAGCACTGGGCTTCTCTGCTTTCTCATAGTCGGTACATCTCACGGTGCTCGTTCTCAGCAGAGCCTTTTTCTGAAAAGGAAAAAGTCCGGCTCCTTCTTCCATAAGGAAGGGGCACCCCTGAAAGCTCTTGCTGGTCTTCACCGTTCCCGTGCACCCTATCAACAGGCACAACAGCACTGGGCATCTGTGTTTCCCATAGTCGGTACATCTCACGGCGCTCGTTCTCGGCAGAGCCTTTTTCCAAAAAGCAAACGTCCGGATTTTTCTCCCACAAGGAAGGAGCCAGCCCTGAAAGCTCTTGCTGGTCTTCAATGTCCCCATGCAGCCTATCCACAGGCACAACAGCACTGGGCATCTGTGCTTTCCCAGAGACTCAGCATCTCACGGTGCTCGTTCTCGGCAGAGCCTATTTCCGAAAAAGCAAACGTCCGGCTCTTTCTCCCACAAGGAAGGGGCCAGCACTGAAAGCTCTTGCTGGTCTTCACCATCCCCGTGCAGCCTATCCACAGGCACAACATCACTGGGCTTCTCTGCTTTCTCACAGCCGGTACATCTCACGGTGCTCGTTCTCAGCAGAGCCTTTTTCTGAAAAGGCAAACGTCCGGCTCCTTCTTCCTTAAAGAAGGGTTAAGCCCTGAAAGCTCTTGCTGCTCTTCACCGTCCCCGTGCAGCCTATCCACAGGCACAACAGCACTGGGCATCTGTGCTTTCCCAGAGACTCAGCATCTCACGGTGCTCATTCTCGGCAGAGCCTATTTCCGAAAAAGCAAACGTGCGGCTCTTTCTCCCACAAGGAAGGGGCCAGCCCTGAAAGCTCTTGCTGGTCTTCACAGTCCCCGTGCAGCCTATCCACAGGCACAACAGCACTGGGCTTCTCTGCTTTCTCACAGTCGGTACATCTCACGGTGCTCGTTCTCAGCAGAGCCTTTTTCTGAAAAGGCAAATGTCCGGCTCATTCTTCCATAAGGAAGGGGCAACCCTGAAAGCTCTTGCTGGTCTTCACCGTTCCCGTGCACCCTATCCACAGGCACAACAGCACTGGGCATCTGTGCTTTCCCATAGTCGGTACATCTCACGGCGCTCGTTCTCGGCAGAGCCTGTTTCCAAAAAGTAAACGTCCGGCTCTTTCTCCCACAAGGAAGGAGCCAGCCCTGAAACCTCTTGCTGGTCTTCAACGTCCCCGTGCAGCCTATCCACAGGCACAACAGCACTGGGCATCTGTGCTTTCCCAGAGACTCAGCATCTCACGGTGCTCGTTCTCGGCAGAGCCTATTTCCGAAAAAGCAAACGTCCGGCTCTTTCTCCCACAAGGAAGGGGCCAGCCCTGAAAGCTCTTGCTGGTCTTCACCATCCCCGTGCAGCCTATCCACAGGCACAACAGCACTGGGCTTCTCTGCTTTCTCACAGTCGGTACATCTCACGGTGCTCGTTCTCAGCAGAGCCTTTTTCTGAAAAGACAAACGTCCGGCTCCTTCTTCCATAAGGAAGGGGTAAGCCCTGAAACCTCTTGCTGCTCTTCACCGTTCCCGTGCACCCTATCCACAGGCACAACAGAACTGGACTTCTCGGCTTTCCCATAGTCGGTACATCTCACAGCGCTGGTTCTCGGCAGAGCCTCTTTCCGAAAAGGGAAACGTCCGGCTCTTTCTCCCACAAGGAAGGGGCCAGCCCTGAAAGCTCTTGCTGCTCTACACCGTCCCCGTGCACCCTATCCACAGGCACAACAGCACTGGGCTTCTCTGCTTTCTCATAGTCGGTACATCTCACGGTGCTCGTTCTCAGCAGAGCCTTTTTCTGAAAAGGAAAAAGTCCGGCTCCTTCTTCCATAAGGAAGGGGCACCCCTGAAAGCTCTTGCTGGTCTTCACCGTTCCCGTGCACCCTATCCACAGGCACAACAGCACTGGGCATCTGTGCTTTCCCATAGTCGGTACATCTCACGGCGCTCGTTCTCGGCAGAGCCTTTTTCCAAAAAGCAAACGTCCGGATTTTTCTCCCACAAGGAAGGAGCCAGCCCTGAAAGCTCTTGCTGGTCTTCAATGTCCCCATGCAGCCTATCCACAGGCACAACAGCACTGGGCATCTGTGCTTTCCCAGAGACTCAGCATCTCACGGTGCTCGTTCTCGGCAGAGCCTATTTCCGAAAAAGCAAACGTCCGGCTCTTTCTCCCACAAGGAAGGGGCCAGCCCTGAAAGCTCTTGCTGGTCTTCACCATCCCCGTGCAGCCTATCCACAGGCACAACATCACTGGGCTTCTCTGCTTTCTCACAGCCGGTACATCTCACGGTGCTCGTTCTCAGCAGAGCCTTTTTCTGAAAAGGCAAACGTCCGGCTCCTTCTTCCATAAGGAAGGGTTAAGCCCTGAAAGCTCTTGCTGCTCTTCACCGTCCCCGTGCAGCCTATCCACAGGCACAACAGCACTGGGCATCTGTGCTTTCCCAGAGACTCAGCATCTCACGGTGCTCATTCTCGGCAGAGCCTATTTCCGAAAAAGCAAACGTGCGGCTCTTTCTCCCACAAGGAAGGGGCCAGCCCTGAAAGCTCTTGCTCGTCTTCAACGTCCCCGTGCAGCCTATCCACAGGCACAACAGCACTGGGCTTCTCTGCTTTCTCACAGTCGGTACATCTCACGGTGCTCGTTCTCAGCAGAGCCTTTTTCTGAAAAGGCAAATGTCCGGCTCATTCTTCCATAAGGAAGGGGCAACCCTGAAAGCTCTTGCAGGTCTTCACCGTTCCCGTGCACCCTATCCACAGGCACAACAGCACTGGGCATCTGTGCTTTCCCATAGTCGGTACATCTCACGGCGCTCGTTCTCGGCAGAGCCTTTTTCCAAAAAGTAAACGTCCGGCTCTTTCTCCCACAAGGAAGGAGCCAGCCCTGAAACCTCTTGCTGGTCTTCAACGTCCCCGTGCAGCCTATCCACAGGCACAACAGCACTGGGCATCTGTGCTTTCCCAGAGACTCAGCATCTCACGGTGCTCGTTCTCGGCAGAGCCTATTTCCGAAAAAGCAAACGTCCGGCTCTTTCTCCCACAAGGAAGGGGCCAGCCCTGAAAGCTCTTGCTGGTCTTCACCATCCCCGTGCAGCCTATCCACAGGCACAACATCACTGGGCTTCTCTGCTTTCTCACAGTCGGTACATCTCACGGTGCTCGTTCTCAGCAGAGCCTTTTTCTGAAAATGCAAACGTCCGGCTCCTTCTTCCATAAGGAAGGGGTAAGCCCTGAAAGCTCTTGCTGGTCTTCACCATCCCCGTGCAGCCTATCCACAGGCACAACAGCACTGGGCATCTGTGCTTTCCCAGAGACTCAGCATCTCACGGTGCTTGTTCTCGGCAGAGCCTCTTTCCGAAAAATCAAACGTCCGGCTCTTTCTCCCACAAGGAAGGGGCCAGCCCTGAAAGCTCTTGCTGGTCTTCACAGTCCCCGTGCAGCCTATCCACAGGCACAACAGCACTGGGCTTCTCTTCTTTCTCACAGTCGGTACATCTCACGGTGCTCGTTCTCAGCAGAGCCTTTATCTGAAAAGGCAAATGTCCGGCTCATTCTTCCATAAGGAAGGGGCAACCCTGAAAGCTCTTGCTGGTCTTCACCGTTCCCGTGCAAACTATCCACAGGCACAACAGCACTGGGCATCTTTGCTTTCCCATAGTCGGTACATCTCACGGCGCTCGTTCTCGGCAGAGCCTTTTTCTAAAAAGGCAAACGTCCGGCTCTTTCTCCCACAAGGAAGGGACCAGCCCTGAAAGCTCTTGCTCGTCTTCAACGTCCCCGTGCAGCCTATCCGCAGGCACAACAGCACTGGGCTTCTCTGCTTTCTCACAGTCGGTACATCTCACGGTGCTCGTTCTCAGCAGAGCCTTTTTCTGAAAAGGAAAAAGTCCGGCTCCTTCTTCCATAAGGAAGGGGCACCCCTGAAAGCTCTTGCTGGTCTTCACCGTTCCCGTGCACCCTATCAACAGGCACAACAGCACTGGGCATCTGTGCTTTCCCATAGTCGGTACATCTCACGGCGCTCGTTCTCGGCAGAGCCTTTTTCCAAAAAGCAAACGTCCGGATTTTTCTCCCACAAGGAAGGAGCCAGCCCTGAAAGCTCTTGCTGGTCTTCAATGTCCCCATGCATCCTATCCACAGGCACAACAGCACTGGGCATCTGTGCTTTCCCAGAGACTCAGCATCTCACGGTGCTCGTTCTCGGCAGAGCCTATTTCCGAAAAAGCAAACGTCCGGCTCTTTCTCCCACAAGGAAGGGGCCAGCCCTGAAAGCTCTTGCTGGTCTTCACCATCCCCGTGCAGCCTATCCACAGGCACAACATCACTGGGCTTCTCTGCTTTCTCACAGCCGGTACATCTCACGGTGCTCGTTCTCAGCAGAGCCTTTTTCTGAAAAGGCAAACGTCCGGCTCCTTCTTCCATAAGGAAGGGTTAAGCCCTGAAAGCTCTTGCTGCTCTTCACCGTCCCCGTGCAGCCTATCCACAGGCACAACAGCACTGGGCATCTGTGCTTTCCCAGAGACTCAGCATCTCACGGTGCTCATTCTCGGCAGAGCCTATTTCCGAAAAAGCAAACGTGCGGCTCTTTCTCCCACAAGGAAGGGGCCAGCCCTGAAAGCTCTTGCTGGTCTTCACAGTCCCCGTGCAGCCTATCCACAGGCACAACAGCACTGGGCTTCTCTGCTTTCTCACAGTCGGTACATCTCACGGTGCTCGTTCTCAGCAGAGCCTTTTTCTGAAAAGGCAAATGTCCGGCTCATTCTTCCATAAGGAAGGGGCAACCCTGAAAGCTCTTGCTGGTCTTCACCGTTCCCGTGCACCCTATCCACAGGCACAACAGCACTGGGCATCTGTGCTTTCCCATAGTCGGTACATCTCACGGCGCTCGTTCTCGGCAGAGCCTTTTTCCAAAAAGTAAACGTCCGGCTCTTTCTCCCACAAGGAAGGAGCCAGCCCTGAAACCTCTTGCTGGTCTTCAACGTCCCCGTGCAGCCTATCCACAGGCACAACAGCACTGGGCATCTGTGCTTTCCCAGAGACTCAGCATCTCACGGTGCTCGTTCTCGGCAGAGCCTATTTCCGAAAAAGCAAACGTCCGGCTCTTTCTCCCACAAGGAAGGGGCCAGCCCTGAAAGCTCTTGCTGGTCTTCACCATCCCCGTGCAGCCTATCCACAGTCACAACATCACTGGGCTTCTCTGCTTTCTCACAGTCGGTACATCTCACGGTGCTCGTTCTCAGCAGAGCCTTTTTCTAAAAAGACAAACGTCCGGCTCCTTCTTCCATAAGGAAGGGGTAAGCCCTGAAACCTCTTGCTGGTCTTCACCGTTCCCGTGCACCCTATCCACAGGCACAACAGAACTGGACTTCTCGGCTTTCCCATAGTCGGTACATCTCACAGCGCTGGTTCTCGGCAGAGCCTCTTTCCGAAAAGGGAAACGTCCGGCTCTTTCTCCCACAAGGAAGGGGCCAGCCCTGAAAGCTCTTGCTGGTCTTCACCATCCCCGTGCAGCCTATCCACAGGCACAACAGCACTGGGCATCTGTGCTTTCCCAGAGACTCAGCATCTCACGGTGCTTGTTCTCGGCAGAGCCTCTTTCCGAAAAATCAAACGTCCGGCTCTTTCTCCCACAAGGAAGGGGCCAGCCCTGAAAGCTCTTGCTGGTCTTCACAGTCCCCGTGCAGCCTATCCACAGGCACAACAGCACTGGGCTTCTCTTCTTTCTCACAGTCGGTACATCTCACGGTGCTCGTTCTCAGCAGAGCCTTTTTCTGAAAAGGCAAATGTCCGGCTCATTCTTCCATAAGGAAGGGGCAACCCTGAAAGCTCTTGCTGGTCTTCACCGTTCCCGTGCACCCTATCCACAGGCACAACAGAACTGGACTTCTCTGCTTTCCCATAGTCGGTACATCTCACGGCGCTGGTTCTCGGCAGAGACTCTTTCCAAAAAGGGAAACGTCCGGCTCTTTCTCCCACAAGGAAGGGGCCAGACCTGAAAGCTCTTGCTGATCTTCACAGTCCTCGTGCAGCCTATCCACAGGCACAACAGCACTGGGCTTCTCTGCTTTCTCACAGTTGGTACATCTCACGGTGCTCGTTCTCAGCAGAGCCTATTTCCGAAAAAGCAAACGTACGGCACTTTCTCCCACAAGGAAGTGGTAAGCCCTGAAAGCTCTTGCTGGTCTTCACCATCCCCGTGCAGCCTATCCACAGGCACAACAGCACTGGGCATCTGTGCTTTCCCAGAGACTCAGCATCTCACGGCGCTTGTTCTCGGCAGAGCCTCTTTCCGAAAAATGAAACGTCCTGCTCTTTCTCCCACAAGGAAGGTGCCAGCCCTGAAAGCTCTTGCTGGTCTTCACAGTCCCCGTGCAGCCTATCCACAGGCACAACAGCACTGGGCTTCTCTGCTTTCTCACAGTCGGTACATCTCACGGCGCTCGTTCTTCAGCAGAGCCTTTTTCTGAAAAGGCAAACGTCCGGCTCCTTCTTCCATAAGGAAAGTGCGACCCCTGAAAGCTCTTGCTGCTCTACACCGTCCCCGTGCACCCTATCCACAGGCACAACAACACTGGGCTTCTCTGCTTTTCCACAGACCATACATCTCAAGGCAGTCATTCTCTTCAGAACTTCTTTCCAAAAAGGCAAATGTCCGGTTCCTTCTTCCATAAGGAAGGGGTAAGCCCTGAAAGCTCTTGCTGGTCTTCACCATTCCCGTGCAGCCTATCCACAGGCACAACAGCACTGGGCATCTGTGCTTTCCCAGAGGCTCAGCAACTCACGGTGCTCGTTCTCAGCAGAGCCTATTTCCGAAAAAGCAAACGTCTGGCTCTTTCTCCCACAAGGAAGGGGCCAGCCCTGAAACATCTTGCTGGTCTTCACCGTCCCCGTGCAGCCTATCCACAGGCACAACAGCACTGGGCTTCTCTGCTTTCTCACAGTCGGTACATCTCACGGCGCTCGTTCTCGGCAGAGCCTTTTTCCAAAAAGCAAACGTCCCCTCTTTCTTCCATAAGGAAGGAGCCAGCCCTGAAACCTCTTGCTGCTCTTCACCGTCCCCGTGCAGCCTATGCACAGGCACAACAGCACTGGGCATCTGTGCTTTCCCAGAGACTCAGCATCTCACGGTGCTTGTTCTCGGCAGAGCCTATTTCCGAAAAAGCAAACGTGCGGCTCTTTCTCCCACAAGGAAGGGGCCAGCCCTGAAAGCTCTTGCTGGTCTTCAACGTCGCTGTGCAGCCTATCCACAGGCACAACAGCACTGGGCTTCTCTGCTTTCTCACAGCCGGTACATCTCACGGTGCTCGTTCTCAGCAGAGCCTTTTTCTGAAAAGGAAAAAGTCCGGCTCCTTCTTCCATAAGGAAGGGCAACCCTGAAAGCTCTTGCTGGTCTTCACCGTTCCCGTGCACCCTATCCACAGGCACAACAGCACTGGGCATCTGTGCTTTCCCATAGTCGGTACATCTCACGGCGCTCGTTCTCGGCAGAGCCTTTTTCCAAAAAGCAAACGTCCGGATTTTTCTCCCACAAGGAAGGAGCCAGCCCTGAAAGCTCTTGCTGGTCTTCAATGTCCCCGTGCAGCCTATCCACAGGCACAACAGCACTGGGCATCTGTGCTTTCCCAGAGACTCAGCATCTCACGGTGCTCGTTCTCGGCAGAGCCTATTTCCGAAAAAGCAAACGTTCGGCTCTTTCTCCCACAAGGAAGGGGCCAGCCCTGAAAGCTCTTGCTGGTCTTCACCATCCCCGTGCAGCCTATCCACAGGCACAACATCACTGGGCTTCTCTGCTTTCTCACAGCCGGTACATCTCATGGTGCTCGTTCTCAGCAGAGCCTTTTTCTGAAAAGGCAAACGTCCGGCTCCTTCTTCCATAAGGAAGGGTTAAGCCCTGAAAGCTCTTGCTGCTCTTCACCGTCCCCGTGCAGCCTATCCACAGGCACAACAGCACTGGGCATCTGTGCTTTCCCAGAGACTCAGCATCTCACAGCGCTGGTTCTCGGCAGAGCCTATTTCCGAAAAAGCAAACGTGCGGCTCTTTCTCCCACAAGGAAGGGGCCACCCCTGAAAGCTCTTGCTGGTCTTCACCGTCCCCGTGCGGCCTATCCACAGGCACAACAGCACTGGGCTTCTGTGCTTTCTCACAGTCGGTACATCTCACGGCGTAGTTCTCGGCAGAGTTTTTTTCTGAAAAGGCAAACGTCCGGGTCCTTCTTCCATAAGGAAGGGGTAAGCCCTGAAAGCTCTTGCTGCTCTTCACCGTCCCCGTGCAGCCTATCCACAGGCACAACAGCACTGGGCATCTGTGCTTTCCCAGAGACTCAGCATCTCACGGTGCTCGTTCTCGGCAGAGCCTATTTCCGAAAAAGCAAATGTCTGGCTCTTTCTCCCATAAGGAAGAGGACAGCCCTGAAAGCTCTTGCTGGTCTTCACCATCCCCGTGCACCCTATGCACAGGCACAACAGAACTGGACTTCTCTGCTTTCCCATAGTCGGTACATCTCACGGTGCTCGTTCTCAGCAGAGCCTTTTTCTGAAACGACAAACGTCTGGCTCCTTCTTCCATAAGGAAGGGGCCAGCCCTGAAAGCTCTTGCTGCTCTTCACCGTTCCCGTGCACCCTATCCACAGGTACAACAGAACTGGACTTCTCTGCTTTCCCATAGTCGGTACATCTCTTGGCGCTGGTTCTCAGCAGAGACTCTTTCCAAAAAGTGAAACGTCCGGATCTTTCTCCCACAAGGAAGGGGCCAGCCCTGAAAGCTCTTGCTGGTCTTCACCGTTCCCGTGCAGCCTATCCACAGGCAGAACAGCACTGGGCATCTGTGCTTTCCCAGAGACTCAGCATCTCACGGTGCTCGTTCTCGGCAGAGCCTATTTCCGAAAAAGCAAACGTCCGGCTCTTTCTCCCACAAGGAAGTGGTAAGCCCTGAAAGCTCTTGCTGGTCTTCACCATCCCCGTGCAGCCTATCCACAGGCACAACAGCACTGGGCATCTGTGCTTTCCCAGAGACTCAGCATCTCACGGTGCTTGTTCTCGGCAGAGCCTCTTTCCGAAAAATCAAACGTCCGGCTCTTTCTCCCACAAGGAAGGGGCCAGCCCTGAAAGCTCTTGCTGGTCTTCACAGTCCCCGTGCAGCCTATCCACAGGCACAACAGCACTGGGCTTCTCTGCTTTCTCATAGTCGGTACATCTCACGGCGCTCGTTCTCGGCAGAGCCTTTTTCTGAAAAGGCAAACGTCCGGCTCCTTCTTCCATAAGGAAGGGGCGACCCCTGAAAGCTCTTGCTGGTCTTCACCGTTCCCGTGCACCCTATCCACAGGCACAACAACACTGGGCTTCTCTGCTTTTCCACAGACCATACATCTCAAGGCAGTCATTCTCTTCAGAACCTCTTTCTGTAAAGGCAAATGTCCGGCTCCTTCTTCCATAAGGAAGGGGTAAGCCCTGAAAGCTCTTGCTGGTCTTCACCGTTCCCGTGCACCCTATCCACAGGCACAACAGCACTGGGCATCTGTGCTTTCCCAGAGACTCAGCATCTCACGGTGATCGTTCTCGGCAGAGCCTATTTCCGAAAAAGCAAACGTCCGGCTCTTAACTCCCACAAGGAAGGGGCCAGCCCTGAAAGCTCTTGCTGGTCTTCACAGTCCCCGTGCAGCCTATCCACAGGCACAACAGCACTGGGCTTCTCTGCTTTCTCACAGCCGGTACATCTCACGGTGCTCGTTCTCAGCAGAGCCTTTTTCTGAAAAGGAAAAAGTCCGGCTCCTTCTTCCATAAGGAAGGGGCACCCCTGAAAGCTCTTGCTGCTCTTCACCGTTCCCGTGCACCCTATCAACAGGCACAACAGCACTGGGCATCTGTGCTTTCCCATAGTCGGTACATCTCACGGCGCTCGTTCTCGGCAGAGCCTTTTTCCAAAAAGCAAACGTCCGGATTTTTCTCCCACAAGGAAGGAGCCAGCCCTGAAAGCTCTTGCTGGTCTTCAATGTCCCCATGCAGCCTATCCACAGGCACAACAGCACTGGGCATCTGTGCTTTCCCAGAGACTCAGCATCTCACGGTGCTCGTTCTCGGCAGAGCCTATTTCCGAAAAAGCAAACGTCCGGCTCTTTCTCCCACAAGGAAGGGGCCAGCCCTGAAAGCTCTTGCTGGTCTTCACCATCCCCGTGCAGCCTATCCACAGGCACAACATCACTGGGCTTCTCTGCTTTCTCACAGCCGGTACATCTCACGGTGCTCGTTCTCAGCAGAGCCTTTTTCTGAAAAGGCAAACGTCCGGCTCCTTCTCCCACAAGGAAGGGTTAAGCCCTGAAAGCTCTTGCTGCTCTTCACCGTCCCCGTGCAGCCTATCCACAGGCACAACAGCACTGGGCATCTGTGCTTTCCCAGAGACTCAGCATCTCACGGTGCTCATTCTCGGCAGAGCCTATTTCCGAAAAAGCAAACGTGCGGCTCTTTCTCCCATAAGGAAGGGGCCAGCCCTGAAAGCTCTTGCTGGTCTTCACAGTCCCCGTGCACCCTATCCACAGGCACAACAGCACTGGGCTTCTCTGCTTTCTCACAGTCGGTACATCTCACGGTGCTCGTTCTCAGCAGAGCCTTTTTCTGAAAAGGCAAATGTCCGGCTCATTCTTCCATAAGGAAGGGGCAACCCTGAAAGCTCTTGCTGGTCTTCACCGTTCCCGTGCACCCTATCCACAGGCACAACAGCACTGGGCATCTGTGCTTTCCCATAGTCGGTACATCTCACGGCGCTCGTTCTCGGCAGAGCCTTTTTCCAAAAAGCAAACGTCCGGCTCTTTCTCCCACAAGGAAGGAGCCAGCCCTGAAACCTCTTGCTGGTCTTCAACGTCCCCGTGCAGCCTATCCACAGGCACAACAGCACTGGGCATCTGTGCTTTCCCAGAGACTCAGCATCTCACGGTGCTCGTTCTCGGCAGAGCCTATTTCCGAAAAAGCAAACGTCCGGCTCTTTCTCCCACAAGGAAGGGGCCAGCCCTGAAAGCTCTTGCTGGTCTTCACCATCCCCGTGCAGCCTATCCACAGGCACAACAGCACTGGGCTTCTCTGCTTTCTCACAGTCGGTACATCTCACGGCGTTCGTTCTCAGCAGAGCCTTTTTCTGAAAAGGCAAACGTCTGGCTCCTTCTTCCATAAGGAAGGGGTAAGCCCTGAAACCTCTTGCTGGTCTTCACCGTTCCCGTGCACCCTATCCACAGGCACAACAGAACTGGACTTCTCGGCTTTCCCATAGTCGGTACATCTCACAGCGCTGGTTCTCGGCAGAGCCTCTTTCCGAAAAGGGAAACGTCCGGCTCTTTCTCCCACAAGGAAGGGGCCAACCCTGAAAGCTCTTGCTGCTCTACACCGTCCCCGTGCACCCTATCCACAGGCACAACAGCACTGGGCTTCTCTGCTTTCTCACAGTCGGTACATCTCACGGCGTTCGTTCTCGGCAGAGCCTTTTTCTGAAAATGCAAACGTCCGGCTCCTTCTTCCATAAGGAAGGGGTAAGCCCTGAAAGCACTTGCTGGTCTTCACCATCCCCGTGCAGCCTATCCACAGGCACAACAGCACTGGGCATCTGTGCTTTCCCAGAGACTCAGCATCTCACGGTGCTTGTTCTCGGCAGAGCCTCTTTCCGAAAAATCAAACGTCCGGCTCTTTCTCCCACAAGGAAGGGGCCAGCCCTGAAAGCTCTTGCTGGTCTTCACAGTCCCCGTGCACCCTATCCACAGGCACAACAGCACTGGGCTTCTCTGCTTTCTCACAGTCGGTACATCTCACGGTGCTCGTTCTCAGCAGAGCCTTTTTCTGAAAAGGCAAATGTCCGGCTCATTCTTCCATAAGGAAGGGGCAACCCTGAAAGCTCTTGCTGGTCTTCACCGTTCCCGTGCACCCTATCCACAGGCACAACAGAACTGGACTTCTCTGCTTTCCCATAGTCGGTACATCTCACGGCGCTGGTTCTCGGCAGAGACTCTTTCCAAAAAGGGAAACGTCCGGCTCTTTCTCCCACAAGGAAGGGGCCAGACCTGAAAGCTCTTGCTGATCTTCACAGTCCTCGTGCAGCCTATCCACAGGCACAACAGCACTGGGCTTCTCTGCTTTCTCACAGTCGGTACATCTCACGGTGCTCGTTCTCAGCAGAGCCTATTTCCGAAAAAGCAAACGTACGGCACTTTCTCCCACAAGGAAGTGGTAAGCCCTGAAAGCTCTTGCTGGTCTTCACCATCCCCGTGCAGCCTATCCACAGGCACAACAGCACTGGGCATCTGTGCTTTCCCAGAGACTCAGCATCTCACGGTGCTTGTTCTCGGCAGAGCCTCTTTCCGAAAAATGAAACGTCCTGCTCTTTCTCCCACAAGGAAGGTGCCAGCCCTGAAAGCTCTTGCTGGTCTTCACAGTCCCCGTGCAGCCTATCCACAGGCACAACAGCACTGGGCTTCTCTGCTTTCTCACAGTCGGTACATCTCACGGCGCTCGTTCTTCAGCAGAGCCTTTTTTGAAAAGGCAAACGTCCGGCTCCTTCTTCCATAAGGAAAGTGCGACCCCTGAAAGCTCTTGCTGCTCTACACCGTCCCCGTGCACCCTATCCACAGGCACAACAACACTGGGCTTCTCTGCTTTTCCACAGACCATACATCTCAAGGCAGTCATTCTCTTCAGAACTTCTTTCCAAAAAGGCAAATGTCCGGTTCCTTCTTCCATAAGGAAGGGGTAAGCCCTGAAAGCTCTTGCTGGTCTTCACAGTCCCCGTGCAGCCTATCCACAGGCACAACAGCACTGGGCTTCTCTGCTTTCTCATAGTCGGTACATCTCACGGCGCTCGTTCTCGGCAGAGCCTTTTTCTGAAAAGGCAAACGTCCGGCTCCTTCTTCCATAAGGAAGGGGCGACTCCTGAAAGCTCTTGCTGGTCTTCACCGTTCCCGTGCACCCTATCCACAGGCACAACAACACTGGGCTTCTCTGCTTTTCCACAGACCATACATCTCAAGGCAGTCATTCTCTTCAGAACCTCTTTCTGTAAAGGCAAATGTCCGGCTCCTTCTTCCATAAGGAAGGGGTAAGCCCTGAAAGCTCTTGCTGGTCTTCACCGTTCCCGTGCACCCTATCCACAGGCACAACAGCACTGGGCATCTGTGGTTTCCCAGAGACTCAGCATCTCACGGTGATCGTTCTCGGCAGAGCCTATTTCCGAAAAAGCAAACGTCCGGCTCTTTCTCCCACAAGGAAGGGGCCAACCCTGAAAGCTCTTGCTGCTCTACACCGTCCCCGTGCACCCTATCCACAGGCACAACAGCACTGGGCTTCTCTGCTTTCTCACAGTCTGTACATCTCACGGCGTTCGTTCTCGGCAGAGCCTTTTTCTGAAAATGCAAACGTCCGGCTCCTTCTTCCATAAGGAAGGGGTAAGCCCTGAAAGCTCTTGCTGGTCTTCACCATCCCCGTGCAGCCTATCCACAGGCACAACAGCACTGGGCATCTGTGCTTTCCCAGAGACTCAGCATCTCACGGTGCTTGTTCTCGGCAGAGCCTCTTTCCGAAAAATCAAACGTCCGGCTCTTTCTCCCACAAGGAAGGGGCCAGCCCTGAAAGCTCTTGCTGGTCTTCACAGTCCCCGTGCACCCTATCCACAGGCACAACAGCACTGGGCTTCTCTGCTTTCTCACAGTCGGTACATCTCACGGTGCTCGTTCTCAGCAGAGCCTTTTTCTGAAAAGGCAAATGTCCGGCTCATTCTTCCATAAGGAAGGGGCAACCCTGAAAGCTCTTGCTGGTCTTCACCGTTCCCGTGCACCCTATCCACAGGCACAACAGAACTGGACTTCTCTGCTTTCCCATAGTCGGTACATCTCACGGCGCTGGTTCTCGGCAGAGACTCTTTCCAAAAAGGGAAACGTCCGGCTCTTTCTCCCACAAGGAAGGGGCCAGACCTGAAAGCTCTTGCTGATCTTCACAGTCCTCGTGCAGCCTATCCACAGGCACAACAGCACTGGGCTTCTCTGCTTTCTCACAGTCGGTACATCTCACGGTGCTCGTTCTCAGCAGAGCCTATTTCCGAAAAAGCAAACGTACGGCACTTTCTCCCACAAGGAAGTGGTAAGCCCTGAAAGCTCTTGCTGGTCTTCACCATCCCCGTGCAGCCTATCCACAGGCACAACAGCACTGGGCATCTGTGCTTTCCCAGAGACTCAGCATCTCACGGTGCTTGTTCTCGGCAGAGCCTCTTTCCGAAAAATGAAACGTCCTGCTCTTTCTCCCACAAGGAAGGTGCCAGCCCTGAAAGCTCTTGCTGGTCTTCACAGTCCCCGTGCAGCCTATCCACAGGCACAACAGCACTGGGCTTCTCTGCTTTCTCACAGTCGGTACATCTCACGGCGCTCGTTCTTCAGCAGAGCCTTTTTTGAAAAGGCAAACGTCCGGCTCCTTCTTCCATAAGGAAAGTGCGACCCCTGAAAGCTCTTGCTGCTCTACACCGTCCCCGTGCACCCTATCCACAGGCACAACAACACTGGGCTTCTCTGCTTTTCCACAGACCATACATCTCAAGGCAGTCATTCTCTTCAGAACTTCTTTCCAAAAAGGCAAATGTCCGGTTCCTTCTTCCATAAGGAAGGGGTAAGCCCTGAAAGCTCTTGCTGGTCTTCACAGTCCCCGTGCAGCCTATCCACAGGCACAACAGCACTGGGCTTCTCTGCTTTCTCATAGTCGGTACATCTCACGGCGCTCGTTCTCGGCAGAGCCTTTTTCTGAAAAGGCAAACGTCCGGCTCCTTCTTCCATAAGGAAGGGGCGACTCCTGAAAGCTCTTGCTGGTCTTCACCGTTCCCGTGCACCCTATCCACAGGCACAACAACACTGGGCTTCTCTGCTTTTCAACAGACCATACATCTCAAGGCAGTCATTCTCTTCAGAACCTCTTTCTGTAAAGGCAAATGTCCGGCTCCTTCTTCCATAAGGAAGGGGTAAGCCCTGAAAGCTCTTGCTGGTCTTCACCGTTCCCGTGCACCCTATCCACAGGCACAACAGCACTGGGCATCTGTGGTTTCCCAGAGACTCAGCATCTCACGGTGATCGTTCTCGGCAGAGCCTATTTCCGAAAAAGCAAACGTCCGGCTCTTTCTCCCACAAGGAAGGGGCCAGCCCTGAAAGCTCTTGCTGGTCTTCACCATCCCCGTGCAGCCTATCCACAGGCACAACAGCACTGGGCATCTGTGCTTTCCCAGAGACTCAGCATCTCACGGTGCTTGTTCTCGGCAGAGCCTCTTTCCGAAAAATCAAAAGTCCGGCTCTTTCTCCCACAAGGAAGGGGCCAGCCCTGAAAGCTCTTGCTGGTCTTCACCATCCCCGTGCAGCCTATCCACAGGCACAACAGCACTGGGCTTCTCTGCTTTCTCACAGCCGGTACATCTCACGGTGCTCGTTCTCAGCAGAGCCTTTTTCTGAAAAGGAAAAAGTCCGGCTCCTACTTCCATAAGGAAGGGGCACCCCTGAAAGCTCTTGCTGGTCTTCACCGTTCCCGTGCACCCTATCAACAGGCACAACAGCACTGGGCATCTGTGCTTTCCCATAGTCGGTACATCTCACGGCGCTCGTTCTCGGCAGGGCCTTTTTCCAAAAAGCAAACGTCCGGATTTTTCTCCCACAAGGAAGGAGCCAGCCCTGAAAGCTCTTGCTGGTCTTCAATGTCCCCATGCAGCCTATCCACAGGCACAACAGCACTGGGCATCTGTGCTTTCCCAGAGACTCAGCATCTCACGGTGCTCATTCTCGGCAGAGCCTATTTCCGAAAAAGCAAACGTGCGGCTCTTTCTCCCACAAGGAAGGGGCCAGCCCTGAAAGCTCTTGCTGGTCTTCACCGTTCCCGTGCACCCTATCCACAGGCACAACAGAACTGGACTTCTCTGCTTTCCCATAGTCGGTACATCTCACGGCGCTGGTTCTCGGCAGAGACTCTTTCCAAAAAGGGAAACGTCCGGCTCTTTCTCCCACAAGGAAGGGGCCAGACCTGAAAGCTCTTGCTGATCTTCACAGTCCTCGTGCAGCCTATCCACAGGCACAACAGCACTGGGCTTCTCTGCTTTCTCACAGTCGGTACATCTCACGGTGCTCGTTCTCAGCAGAGCCTATTTCCGAAAAAGCAAACGTACGGCACTTTCTCCCACAAGGAAGTGGTAAGCCCTGAAAGCTCTTGCTGGTCTTCACCATCCCCGTGCAGCCTATCCACAGGCACAACAGCACTGGGCATCTGTGCTTTCCCAGAGACTCAGCATCTCACGGTGCTTGTTCTCGGCAGAGCCTCTTTCCGAAAAATGAAACGTCCTGCTCTTTCTCCCACAAGGAAGGTGCCAGCCCTGAAAGCTCTTGCTGGTCTTCACAGTCCCCGTGCAGCCTATCCACAGGCACAACAGCACTGGGCTTCTCTGCTTTCTCACAGTCGGTACATCTCACGGCGCTCGTTCTTCAGCAGAGCCTTTTTTGAAAAGGCAAACGTCCGGCTCCTTCTTCCATAAGGAAAGTGCGACCCCTGAAAGCTCTTGCTGCTCTACACCGTCCCCGTGCACCCTATCCACAGGCACAACAACACTGGGCTTCTCTGCTTTTCCACAGACCATACATCTCAAGGCAGTCATTCTCTTCAGAACTTCTTTCCAAAAAGGCAAATGTCCGGTTCCTTCTTCCATAAGGAAGGGGTAAGCCCTGAAAGCTCTTGCTGGTCTTCACAGTCCCCGTGCAGCCTATCCACAGGCACAACAGCACTGGGCTTCTCTGCTTTCTCATAGTCGGTACATCTCACGGCGCTCGTTCTCGGCAGAGCCTTTTTCTGAAAAGGCAAACGTCCGGCTCCTTCTTCCATAAGGAAGGGGCGACTCCTGAAAGCTCTTGCTGGTCTTCACCGTTCCCGTGCACCCTATCCACAGGCACAACAACACTGGGCTTCTCTGCTTTTCCACAGACCATACATCTCAAGGCAGTCATTCTCTTCAGAACCTCTTTCTGTAAAGGCAAATGTCCGGCTCCTTCTTCCATAAGGAAGGGGTAAGCCCTGAAAGCTCTTGCTGGTCTTCACCGTTCCCGTGCACCCTATCCACAGGCACAACAGCACTGGGCATCTGTGGTTTCCCAGAGACTCAGCATCTCACGGTGATCGTTCTCGGCAGAGCCTATTTCCGAAAAAGCAAACGTCCGGCTCTTTCTCCCACAAGGAAGGGGCCAACCCTGAAAGCTCTTGCTGCTCTACACCGTCCCCGTGCACCCTATCCACAGGCACAACAGCACTGGGCTTCTCTGCTTTCTCACAGTCGGTACATCTCACGGCGTTCGTTCTCGGCAGAGCCTTTTTCTGAAAATGCAAACGTCCGGCTCCTTCTTCCATAAGGAAGGGGTAAGCCCTGAAAGCTCTTGCTGGTCTTCACCATCCCCGTGCAGCCTATCCACAGGCACAACAGCACTGGGCATCTGTGCTTTCCCAGAGACTCAGCATCTCACGGTGCTTGTTCTCGGCAGAGCCTCTTTCCGAAAAATCAAACGTCCGGCTCTTTCTCCCACAAGGAAGGGGCCAGCCCTGAAAGCTCTTGCTGGTCTTCACAGTCCCCGTGCACCCTATCCACAGGCACAACAGCACTGGGCTTCTCTTCTTTCTCACAGTCGGTACATCTCACGGTGCTCGTTCTCAGCAGAGCCTTTTTCTGAAAAGGCAAATGTCCGGCTCATTCTTCCATAAGGAAGGGGCAACCCTGAAAGCTCTTGCTGGTCTTCACCGTTCCCGTGCACCCTATCCACAGGCACAACAGAACTGGACTTCTCTGCTTTCCCATAGTCGGTACATCTCACGGCGCTGGTTCTCGGCAGAGACTCTTTCCAAAAAGGGAAACGTCCGGCTCTTTCTCCCACAAGGAAGGGGCCAGACCTGAAAGCTCTTGCTGATCTTCACAGTCCTCGTGCAGCCTATCCACAGGCACAACAGCACTGGGCTTCTCTGCTTTCTCACAGTCGGTACATCTCACGGTGCTCGTTCTCAGCAGAGCCTATTTCCGAAAAAGCAAACGTACGGCACTTTCTCCCACAAGGAAGTGGTAAGCCCTGAAAGCTCTTGCTGGTCTTCACCATCCCCGTGCAGCCTATCCACAGGCACAACAGCACTGGGCATCTGTGCTTTCCCAGAGACTCAGCATCTCACGGTGATCGTTCTCGGCAGAGCCTCTTTCCGAAAAATGAAACGTCCTGCTCTTTCTCCCACAAGGAAGGTGCCAGCCCTGAAAGCTCTTGCTGGTCTTCACAGTCCCCGTGCAGCCTATCCACAGGCACAACAGCACTGGGCTTCTCTGCTTTCTCACAGTCGGTACATCTCACGGCGCTCGTTCTTCAGCAGAGCCTTTTTTGAAAAGGCAAACGTCCGGCTCCTTCTTCCATAAGGAAAGTGCGACCCCTGAAAGCTCTTGCTGCTCTACACCGTCCCCGTGCACCCTATCCACAGGCACAACAACACTGGGCTTCTCTGCTTTTCCACAGACCATACATCTCAAGGCAGTCATTCTCTTCAGAACTTCTTTCCAAAAAGGCAAATGTCCGGTTCCTTCTTCCATAAGGAAGGGGTAAGCCCTGAAAGCTCTTGCTGGTCTTCACAGTCCCCGTGCAGCCTATCCACAGGCACAACAGCACTGGGCTTCTCTGCTTTCTCATAGTCGGTACATCTCACGGCGCTCGTTCTCGGCAGAGCCTTTTTCTGAAAAGGCAAACGTCCGGCTCCTTCTTCCATAAGGAAGGGGCGACTCCTGAAAGCTCTTGCTGGTCTTCACCGTTCCCGTGCACCCTATCCACAGGCACAACAACACTGGGCTTCTCTGCTTTTCCACAGACCATACATCTCAAGGCAGTCATTCTCTTCAGAACCTCTTTCTGTAAAGGCAAATGTCCGGCTCCTTCTTCCATAAGGAAGGGGTAAGCCCTGAAAGCTCTTGCTGGTCTTCACCGTTCCCGTGCACCCTATCCACAGGCACAACAGCACTGGGCATCTGTGGTTTCCCAGAGACTCAGCATCTCACGGTGATCGTTCTCGGCAGAGCCTATTTCCGAAAAAGCAAACGTCCGGCTCTTTCTCCCACAAGGAAGGGGCCAGCCCTGAAAGCTCTTGCTGGTCTTCACCATCCCCGTGCAGCCTATCCACAGGCACAACAGCACTGGGCATCTGTGCTTTCCCAGAGACTCAGCATCTCACGGTGCTTGTTCTCGGCAGAGCCTCTTTCCGAAAAATCAAAAGTCCGGCTCTTTCTCCCACAAGGAAGGGGCCAGCCCTGAAAGCTCTTGCTGGTCTTCACCATCCCCGTGCAGCCTATCCACAGGCACAACAGCACTGGGCTTCTCTGCTTTCTCACAGCCGGTACATCTCACGGTGCTCGTTCTCAGCAGAGCCTTTTTCTGAAAAGGAAAAAGTCCGGCTCCTACTTCCATAAGGAAGGGGCACCCCTGAAAGCTCTTGCTGGTCTTCACCGTTCCCGTGCACCCTATCAACAGGCACAACAGCACTGGGCATCTGTGCTTTCCCATAGTCGGTACATCTCACGGCGCTCGTTCTCGGCAGGGCCTTTTTCCAAAAAGCAAACGTCCGGATTTTTCTCCCACAAGGAAGGAGCCAGCCCTGAAAGCTCTTGCTGGTCTTCAATGTCCCCATGCAGCCTATCCACAGGCACAACAGCACTGGGCATCTGTGCTTTCCCAGAGACTCAGCATCTCACGGTGCTCATTCTCGGCAGAGCCTATTTCCGAAAAAGCAAACGTGCGGCTCTTTCTCCCACAAGGAAGGGGCCAGCCCTGAAAGCTCTTGCTGGTCTTCACCGTTCCCGTGCACCCTATCCACAGGCACAACAGAACTGGACTTCTCTGCTTTCCCATAGTCGGTACATCTCACGGCGCTGGTTCTCGGCAGAGACTCTTTCCAAAAAGGGAAACGTCCGGCTCTTTCTCCCACAAGGAAGGGGCCAGACCTGAAAGCTCTTGCTGATCTTCACAGTCCTCGTGCAGCCTATCCACAGGCACAACAGCACTGGGCTTCTCTGCTTTCTCACAGTCGGTACATCTCACGGTGCTCGTTCTCAGCAGAGCCTATTTCCGAAAAAGCAAACGTACGGCACTTTCTCCCACAAGGAAGTGGTAAGCCCTGAAAGCTCTTGCTGGTCTTCACCATCCCCGTGCAGCCTATCCACAGGCACAACAGCACTGGGCATCTGTGCTTTCCCAGAGACTCAGCATCTCACGGTGCTTGTTCTCGGCAGAGCCTCTTTCCGAAAAATCAAACGTCCGGCTCTTTCTCCCACAAGGAAGGGGCCAGCCCTGAAAGCTCTTGCTGGTCTTCACAGTCCCCGTGCACCCTATCCACAGGCACAACAGCACTGGGCTTCTCTTCTTTCTCACAGTCGGTACATCTCACGGTGCTCGTTCTCAGCAGAGCCTTTTTCTGAAAAGGCAAATGTCCGGCTCATTCTTCCATAAGGAAGGGGCAACCCTGAAAGCTCTTGCTGGTCTTCACCGTTCCCGTGCACCCTATCCACAGGCACAACAGAACTGGACTTCTCTGCTTTCCCATAGTCGGTACATCTCACGGCGCTGGTTCTCGGCAGAGACTCTTTCCAAAAAGGGAAACGTCCGGCTCTTTCTCCCACAAGGAAGGGGCCAGACCTGAAAGCTCTTGCTGATCTTCACAGTCCTCGTGCAGCCTATCCACAGGCACAACAGCACTGGGCTTCTCTGCTTTCTCACAGTCGGTACATCTCACGGTGCTCGTTCTCAGCAGAGCCTATTTCCGAAAAAGCAAACGTACGGCACTTTCTCCCACAAGGAAGTGGTAAGCCCTGAAAGCTCTTGCTGGTCTTCACCATCCCCGTGCAGCCTATCCACAGGCACAACAGCACTGGGCATCTGTGCTTTCCCAGAGACTCAGCATCTCACGGTGATCGTTCTCGGCAGAGCCTCTTTCCGAAAAATGAAACGTCCTGCTCTTTCTCCCACAAGGAAGGTGCCAGCCCTGAAAGCTCTTGCTGGTCTTCACAGTCCCCGTGCAGCCTATCCACAGGCACAACAGCACTGGGCTTCTCTGCTTTCTCACAGTCGGTACATCTCACGGCGCTCGTTCTTCAGCAGAGCCTTTTTTGAAAAGGCAAACGTCCGGCTCCTTCTTCCATAAGGAAAGTGCGACCCCTGAAAGCTCTTGCTGCTCTACACCGTCCCCGTGCACCCTATCCACAGGCACAACAACACTGGGCTTCTCTGCTTTTCCACAGACCATACATCTCAAGGCAGTCATTCTCTTCAGAACTTCTTTCCAAAAAGGCAAATGTCCGGTTCCTTCTTCCATAAGGAAGGGGTAAGCCCTGAAAGCTCTTGCTGGTCTTCACAGTCCCCGTGCAGCCTATCCACAGGCACAACAGCACTGGGCTTCTCTGCTTTCTCATAGTCGGTACATCTCACGGCGCTCGTTCTCGGCAGAGCCTTTTTCTGAAAAGGCAAACGTCCGGCTCCTTCTTCCATAAGGAAGGGGCGACTCCTGAAAGCTCTTGCTGGTCTTCACCGTTCCCGTGCACCCTATCCACAGGCACAACAACACTGGGCTTCTCTGCTTTTCCACAGACCATACATCTCAAGGCAGTCATTCTCTTCAGAACCTCTTTCTGTAAAGGCAAATGTCCGGCTCCTTCTTCCATAAGGAAGGGGTAAGCCCTGAAAGCTCTTGCTGGTCTTCACCGTTCCCGTGCACCCTATCCACAGGCACAACAGCACTGGGCATCTGTGGTTTCCCAGAGACTCAGCATCTCACGGTGATCGTTCTCGGCAGAGCCTATTTCCGAAAAAGCAAACGTCCGGCTCTTTCTCCCACAAGGAAGGGGCCAGCCCTGAAAGCTCTTGCTGGTCTTCACCATCCCCGTGCAGCCTATCCACAGGCACAACAGCACTGGGCATCTGTGCTTTCCCAGAGACTCAGCATCTCACGGTGCTTGTTCTCGGCAGAGCCTCTTTCCGAAAAATCAAAAGTCCGGCTCTTTCTCCCACAAGGAAGGGGCCAGCCCTGAAAGCTCTTGCTGGTCTTCACCATCCCCGTGCAGCCTATCCACAGGCACAACAGCACTGGGCTTCTCTGCTTTCTCACAGCCGGTACATCTCACGGTGCTCGTTCTCAGCAGAGCCTTTTTCTGAAAAGGAAAAAGTCCGGCTCCTACTTCCATAAGGAAGGGGCACCCCTGAAAGCTCTTGCTGGTCTTCACCGTTCCCGTGCACCCTATCAACAGGCACAACAGCACTGGGCATCTGTGCTTTCCCATAGTCGGTACATCTCACGGCGCTCGTTCTCGGCAGGGCCTTTTTCCAAAAAGCAAACGTCCGGATTTTTCTCCCACAAGGAAGGAGCCAGCCCTGAAAGCTCTTGCTGGTCTTCAATGTCCCCATGCAGCCTATCCACAGGCACAACAGCACTGGGCATCTGTGCTTTCCCAGAGACTCAGCATCTCACGGTGCTCATTCTCGGCAGAGCCTATTTCCGAAAAAGCAAACGTGCGGCTCTTTCTCCCACAAGGAAGGGGCCAGCCCTGAAAGCTCTTGCTGGTCTTCACCGTTCCCGTGCACCCTATCCACAGGCACAACAGAACTGGACTTCTCTGCTTTCCCATAGTCGGTACATCTCACGGCGCTGGTTCTCGGCAGAGACTCTTTCCAAAAAGGGAAACGTCCGGCTCTTTCTCCCACAAGGAAGGGGCCAGACCTGAAAGCTCTTGCTGATCTTCACAGTCCTCGTGCAGCCTATCCACAGGCACAACAGCACTGGGCTTCTCTGCTTTCTCACAGTCGGTACATCTCACGGTGCTCGTTCTCAGCAGAGCCTATTTCCGAAAAAGCAAACGTACGGCACTTTCTCCCACAAGGAAGTGGTAAGCCCTGAAAGCTCTTGCTGGTCTTCACCATCCCCGTGCAGCCTATCCACAGGCACAACAGCACTGGGCATCTGTGCTTTCCCAGAGACTCAGCATCTCACGGTGCTTGTTCTCGGCAGAGCCTCTTTCCGAAAAATGAAACGTCCTGCTCTTTCTCCCACAAGGAAGGTGCCAGCCCTGAAAGCTCTTGCTGGTCTTCACAGTCCCCGTGCAGCCTATCCACAGGCACAACAGCACTGGGCTTCTCTGCTTTCTCACAGTCGGTACATCTCACGGCGCTCGTTCTTCAGCAGAGCCTTTTTTGAAAAGGCAAACGTCCGGCTCCTTCTTCCATAAGGAAAGTGCGACCCCTGAAAGCTCTTGCTGCTCTACACCGTCCCCGTGCACCCTATCCACAGGCACAACAACACTGGGCTTCTCTGCTTTTCCACAGACCATACATCTCAAGGCAGTCATTCTCTTCAGAACTTCTTTCCAAAAAGGCAAATGTCCGGTTCCTTCTTCCTTAAGGAAGGGGTAAGCCCTGAAAGCTCTTGCTGGTCTTCACAGTCCCCGTGCAGCCTATCCACAGGCACAACAGCACTGGGCTTCTCTGCTTTCTCATAGTCGGTACATCTCACGGCGCTCGTTCTCGGCAGAGCCTTTTTCTGAAAAGGCAAACGTCCGGCTCCTTCTTCCATAAGGAAGGGGCGACTCCTGAAAGCTCTTGCTGGTCTTCACCGTTCCCGTGCACCCTATCCACAGGCACAACAACACTGGGCTTCTCTGCTTTTCCACAGACCATACATCTCAAGGCAGTCATTCTCTTCAGAACCTCTTTCTGTAAAGGCAAATGTCCGGCTCCTTCTTCCATAAGGAAGGGGTAAGCCCTGAAAGCTCTTGCTGGTCTTCACCGTTCCCGTGCACCCTATCCACAGGCACAACAGCACTGGGCATCTGTGGTTTCCCAGAGACTCAGCATCTCACGGTGATCGTTCTCGGCAGAGCCTATTTCCGAAAAAGCAAACGTCCGGCTCTTTCTCCCACAAGGAAGGGGCCAGCCCTGAAAGCTCTTGCTGGTCTTCACCATCCCCGTGCAGCCTATCCACAGGCACAACAGCACTGGGCATCTGTGCTTTCCCAGAGACTCAGCATCTCACGGTGCTTGTTCTCGGCAGAGCCTCTTTCCGAAAAATCAAAAGTCCGGCTCTTTCTCCCACAAGGAAGGGGCCAGCCCTGAAAGCTCTTGCTGGTCTTCACCATCCCCGTGCAGCCTATCCACAGGCACAACAGCACTGGGCTTCTCTGCTTTCTCACAGCCGGTACATCTCACGGTGCTCGTTCTCAGCAGAGCCTTTTTCTGAAAAGGAAAAAGTCCGGCTCCTACTTCCATAAGGAAGGGGCACCCCTGAAAGCTCTTGCTGGTCTTCACCGTTCCCGTGCACCCTATCAACAGGCACAACAGCACTGGGCATCTGTGCTTTCCCATAGTCGGTACATCTCACGGCGCTCGTTCTCGGCAGAGCCTTTTTCCAAAAAGCAAACGTCCGGATTTTTCTCCCACAAGGAAGGAGCCAGCCCTGAAAGCTCTTGCTGGTCTTCAATGTCCCCATGCAGCCTATCCACAGGCACAACAGCACTGGGCATCTGTGCTTTCCCAGAGACTCAGCATCTCACGGTGCTCATTCTCGGCAGAGCCTATTTCCGAAAAAGCAAACGTGCGGCTCTTTCTCCCACAAGGAAGGGGCCAGCCCTGAAAGCTCTTGCTGGTCTTCACAGTCCCCGTGCAGCCTATCCAGAGGCACAACAGCACTGGGCTTCTCTGCTTTCTCACAGTCGGTACATCTCACGGTGCTCGTTCTCAGCAGAGCCTTTTTCTGAAAAGGCAAATGTCCGGCTCATTCTTCCATAAGGAAGGGGCAACCCTGAAAGCTCTTGCTGGTCTTCACCGTTCCCGTGCACCCTATCCACAGGCACAACAGCACTGGGCATCTGTGCTTTCCCATAGTCGGTACATCTCACGGCGCTCGTTCTCGGCAAAGCCTTTTTCCAAAAAGCAAACGTCCGGCTCTTTCTCCCACAAGGAAGGAGCCAGCCCTGAAAGCTCTTGCTGCTCTTCACCGTCCCCGTGCAGCCTATCCAGAGGCACAACAGCACTGGGCATCTGTGCTTTCCCAGAGACTCAGCATCTCACGGTGCTTGTTCTCGGCAGAGCCTATTTCCGAAAAAGCAAACGTGCGGCTCTTTCTCCCACAAGGAAGGGGCCAGCCCTGAAAGCTCTTGCTGGTCTTCACAGTCCCCGTGCAGCCTATCCACAGGCACAACAGCACTGGGCTTCTCTGCTTTCTCACAGTCGGTACATCTCACGGTGCTCGTTCTCAGCAGAGCCTTTTTCTGAAAAGGCAAATGTCCGGCTCCTTCTTCCATAAGGAAGGGGTAAGCCCTGAAAGCTCTTGCTGGTCTTCACCGTTCCCGTGCACCCTATCCACAGGCACAACAGCACTGGGCATCTGTGGTTTCCCAGAGACTCAGCATCTCACGGTGATCGTTCTCGGCAGAGCCTATTTCCGAAAAAGCAAACGTCCGGCTCTTTCTCCCACAAGGAAGGGGCCAGCCCTGAAAGCTCTTGCTGGTCTTCACCATCCCCGTGCAGCCTATCCACAGGCACAACAGCACTGGGCATCTGTGCTTTCCCAGAGACTCAGCATCTCACGGTGCTTGTTCTCGGCAGAGCCTCTTTCCGAAAAATCAAAAGTCCGGCTCTTTCTCCCACAAGGAAGGGGCCAGCCCTGAAAGCTCTTGCTGGTCTTCACCATCCCCGTGCAGCCTATCCACAGGCACAACAGCACTGGGCTTCTCTGCTTTCTCACAGCCGGTACATCTCACGGTGCTCGTTCTCAGCAGAGCCTTTTTCTGAAAAGGAAAAAGTCCGGCTCCTACTTCCATAAGGAAGGGGCACCCCTGAAAGCTCTTGCTGGTCTTCACCGTTCCCGTGCACCCTATCAACAGGCACAACAGCACTGGGCATCTGTGCTTTCCCATAGTCGGTACATCTCACGGCGCTCGTTCTCGGCAGGGCCTTTTTCCAAAAAGCAAACGTCCGGATTTTTCTCCCACAAGGAAGGAGCCAGCCCTGAAAGCTCTTGCTGGTCTTCAATGTCCCCATGCAGCCTATCCACAGGCACAACAGCACTGGGCATCTGTGCTTTCCCAGAGACTCAGCATCTCACGGTGCTCATTCTCGGCAGAGCCTATTTCCGAAAAAGCAAACGTGCGGCTCTTTCTCCCACAAGGAAGGGGCCAGCCCTGAAAGCTCTTGCTGGTCTTCACCGTTCCCGTGCACCCTATCCACAGGCACAACAGCACTGGGCATCTGTGCTTTCCCATAGTCGGTACATCTCACGGCGCTCGTTCTCGGCAAAGCCTTTTTCCAAAAAGCAAACGTCCGGCTCTTTCTCCCACAAGGAAGGAGCCAGCCCTGAAAGCTCTTGCTGCTCTTCACCGTCCCCGTGCAGCCTATCCAGAGGCACAACAGCACTGGGCATCTGTGCTTTCCCAGAGACTCAGCATCTCACGGTGCTTGTTCTCGGCAGAGCCTATTTCCGAAAAAGCAAACGTGCGGCTCTTTCTCCCACAAGGAAGGGGCCAGCCCTGAAAGCTCTTGCTGGTCTTCACAGTCCCCGTGCAGCCTATCCACAGGCACAACAGCACTGGGCTTCTCTGCTTTCTCACAGTCGGTACATCTCACGGTGCTCGTTCTCAGCAGAGCCTTTTTCTGAAAAGGCAAATGTCCGGCTCCTTCTTCCATAAGGAAGGGGTAAGCCCTGAAAGCTCTTGCTGGTCTTCACCGTTCCCGTGCACCCTATCCACAGGCACAACAGCACTGGGCATCTGTGGTTTCCCAGAGACTCAGCATCTCACGGTGATCGTTCTCGGCAGAGCCTATTTCCGAAAAAGCAAACGTCCGGCTCTTTCTCCCACAAGGAAGGGGCCAGCCCTGAAAGCTCTTGCTGGTCTTCACCATCCCCGTGCAGCCTATCCACAGGCACAACAGCACTGGGCATCTGTGCTTTCCCAGAGACTCAGCATCTCACGGTGCTTGTTCTCGGCAGAGCCTCTTTCCGAAAAATCAAAAGTCCGGCTCTTTCTCCCACAAGGAAGGGGCCAGCCCTGAAAGCTCTTGCTGGTCTTCACCATCCCCGTGCAGCCTATCCACAGGCACAACAGCACTGGGCTTCTCTGCTTTCTCACAGCCGGTACATCTCACGGTGCTCGTTCTCAGCAGAGCCTTTTTCTGAAAAGGAAAAAGTCCGGCTCCTACTTCCATAAGGAAGGGGCACCCCTGAAAGCTCTTGCTGGTCTTCACCGTTCCCGTGCACCCTATCAACAGGCACAACAGCACTGGGCATCTGTGCTTTCCCATAGTCGGTACATCTCACGGCGCTCGTTCTCGGCAGGGCCTTTTTCCAAAAAGCAAACGTCCGGATTTTTCTCCCACAAGGAAGGAGCCAGCCCTGAAAGCTCTTGCTGGTCTTCAATGTCCCCATGCAGCCTATCCACAGGCACAACAGCACTGGGCATCTGTGCTTTCCCAGAGACTCAGCATCTCACGGTGCTCATTCTCGGCAGAGCCTATTTCCGAAAAAGCAAACGTGCGGCTCTTTCTCCCACAAGGAAGGGGCCAGCCCTGAAAGCTCTTGCTGGTCTTCACCGTTCCCGTGCACCCTATCCACAGGCACAACAGAACTGGACTTCTCTGCTTTCCCATAGTCGGTACATCTCACGGCGCTGGTTCTCGGCAGAGACTCTTTCCAAAAAGGGAAACGTCCGGCTCTTTCTCCCACAAGGAAGGGGCCAGACCTGAAAGCTCTTGCTGATCTTCACAGTCCTCGTGCAGCCTATCCACAGGCACAACAGCACTGGGCTTCTCTGCTTTCTCACAGTCGGTACATCTCACGGTGCTCGTTCTCAGCAGAGCCTATTTCCGAAAAAGCAAACGTACGGCACTTTCTCCCACAAGGAAGTGGTAAGCCCTGAAAGCTCTTGCTGGTCTTCACCATCCCCGTGCAGCCTATCCACAGGCACAACAGCACTGGGCATCTGTGCTTTCCCAGAGACTCAGCATCTCACGGTGCTTGTTCTCGGCAGAGCCTCTTTCCGAAAAATGAAACGTCCTGCTCTTTCTCCCACAAGGAAGGTGCCAGCCCTGAAAGCTCTTGCTGGTCTTCACAGTCCCCGTGCAGCCTATCCACAGGCACAACAGCACTGGGCTTCTCTGCTTTCTCACAGTCGGTACATCTCACGGCGCTCGTTCTTCAGCAGAGCCTTTTTTGAAAAGGCAAACGTCCGGCTCCTTCTTCCATAAGGAAAGTGCGACCCCTGAAAGCTCTTGCTGCTCTACACCGTCCCCGTGCACCCTATCCACAGGCACAACAACACTGGGCTTCTCTGCTTTTCCACAGACCATACATCTCAAGGCAGTCATTCTCTTCAGAACTTCTTTCCAAAAAGGCAAATGTCCGGTTCCTTCTTCCATAAGGAAGGGGTAAGCCCTGAAAGCTCTTGCTGGTCTTCACAGTCCCCGTGCAGCCTATCCACAGGCACAACAGCACTGGGCTTCTCTGCTTTCTCATAGTCGGTACATCTCACGGCGCTCGTTCTCGGCAGAGCCTTTTTCTGAAAAGGCAAACGTCCGGCTCCTTCTTCCATAAGGAAGGGGCGACTCCTGAAAGCTCTTGCTGGTCTTCACCGTTCCCGTGCACCCTATCCACAGGCACAACAACACTGGGCTTCTCTGCTTTTCCACAGACCATACATCTCAAGGCAGTCATTCTCTTCAGAACCTCTTTCTGTAAAGGCAAATGTCCGGCTCCTTCTTCCATAAGGAAGGGGTAAGCCCTGAAAGCTCTTGCTGGTCTTCACCGTTCCCGTGCACCCTATCCACAGGCACAACAGCACTGGGCATCTGTGGTTTCCCAGAGACTCAGCATCTCACGGTGATCGTTCTCGGCAGAGCCTATTTCCGAAAAAGCAAACGTCCGGCTCTTTCTCCCACAAGGAAGGGGCCAGCCCTGAAAGCTCTTGCTGGTCTTCACCATCCCCGTGCAGCCTATCCACAGGCACAACAGCACTGGGCATCTGTGCTTTCCCAGAGACTCAGCATCTCACGGTGCTTGTTCTCGGCAGAGCCTCTTTCCGAAAAATCAAAAGTCCGGCTCTTTCTCCCACAAGGAAGGGGCCAGCCCTGAAAGCTCTTGCTGGTCTTCACCATCCCCGTGCAGCCTATCCACAGGCACAACAGCACTGGGCTTCTCTGCTTTCTCACAGCCGGTACATCTCACGGTGCTCGTTCTCAGCAGAGCCTTTTTCTGAAAAGGAAAAAGTCCGGCTCCTACTTCCATAAGGAAGGGGCACCCCTGAAAGCTCTTGCTGGTCTTCACCGTTCCCGTGCACCCTATCAACATGCACAACAGCACTGGGCATCTGTGCTTTCCCATAGTCGGTACATCTCACGGCGCTCGTTCTCGGCAGAGCCTTTTTCCAAAAAGCAAACGTCCGGATTTTTCTCCCACAAGGAAGGAGCCAGCCCTGAAAGCTCTTGCTGGTCTTCAATGTCCCCATGCAGCCTATCCACAGGCACAACAGCACTGGGCATCTGTGCTTTCCCAGAGACTCAGCATCTCACGGTGCTTGTTCTCGGCAGAGCCTATTTCCGAAAAAGCAAACGTGCGGCTCTTTCTCCCACAAGGAAGGGGCCAGCCCTGAAAGCTCTTGCTGGTCTTCACAGTCCCCGTGCAGCCTATCCACAGGCACAACAGCACTGGGCTTCTCTGCTTTCTCACAGTCGGTACATCTCACGGTGCTCGTTCTCAGCAGAGCCTTTTTCTGAAAAGGCAAATGTCCGGCTCATTCTTCCATAAGGAAGGGGCAACCCTGAAAGCTCTTGCTGGTCTTCACCGTTCCCGTGCAAACTATCCACAGGCACAACAGCACTGGGCATCTGTGCTTTCCCATAGTCGGTACATCTCACGGCGCTCGTTCTCGGCAGAGCCTTTTTCTAAAAAGGCAAACGTCCGGCTCTTTCTCCCACAAGGAAGGGGCCAGCCCTGAAACCTCTTGCTCGTCTTCAACGTCCCCGTGCAGCCTATCCGCAGGCACAACAGCACTGGGCTTCTCTGCTTTCTCACAGTCGGTACATCTCACGGTGCTCGTTCTCAGCAGAGCCTTTTTCTGAAAAGGTAAACGTCCGGCTCCTTCTTCCATAAGGAAGGGGCGACCCCTGAAAGCTCTTGCTGGTCTTCACCATCCCCGTGCAGCCTATCCACAGGCACAACAGAACTGGACTTCTCTGCTTTCCCATAGTCGGTACATCTCACGGCGCTGGTTCTCGGCAGAGACTCTTTCCAAAAAGGGAAACGTCCGGCTCTTTCTCCCACAAGGAAGGGGCCAGACCTGAAAGCTCTTGCTGATCTTCACAGTCCTCGTGCAGCCTATCCACAGGCACAACAGCACTGGGCTTCTCTGCTTTCTCACAGTCGGTACATCTCACGGTGCTCGTTCTCAGCAGAGCCTATTTCCGAAAAAGCAAACGTACGGCACTTTCTCCCACAAGGAAGTGGTAAGCCCTGAAAGCTCTTGCTGGTCTTCACCATCCCCGTGCAGCCTATCCACAGGCACAACAGCACTGGGCATCTGTGCTTTCCCAGAGACTCAGCATCTCACGGTGCTTGTTCTCGGCAGAGCCTCTTTCCGAAAAATGAAACGTCCTGCTCTTTCTCCCACAAGGAAGGTGCCAGCCCTGAAAGCTCTTGCTGGTCTTCACAGTCCCCGTGCAGCCTATCCACAGGCACAACAGCACTGGGCTTCTCTGCTTTCTCACAGTCGGTACATCTCACGGCGCTCGTTCTCAGCAGAGCCTTTTTCTGAAAAGACAAACGTCCGGCTCCTTCTTCCATAAGGAAGGGGTAAGCCCTGAAACCTCTTGCTGGTCTTCACCGTTACCGTGGACCCTATCCACAGGCACAACAGAACTGGACTTCTCGGCTTTCCCATAGTCGGTACATCTCACAGCGCTGGTTCTCGGCAGAGCCTCTTTCCGAAAAGGGAAACGTCCGGCTCTTTCTCCCACAAGGAAGGGGCCAACCCTGAAAGCTCTTGCTGCTCTACACCGTCCCCGTGCACCCTATCCACAGGCACAACAGCACTGGGCTTCTCTGCTTTCTTACAGTCGGTACATCTCACGGCGTTCGTTCTCGGCAGAGCCTTTTTCTGAAAATGCAAACGTCCGGCTCCTTCTTCCATAAGGAAGGGGTAAGCCCTGAAAGCTCTTGCTGGTCTTCACCATTCCCGTGCAGCCTATCCACAGGCACAACAGCACTGGGCATCTGTGCTTTCCCAGAGACTCAGCATCTCACGGTGCTTGTTCTCGGCAGAGCCTCTTTCCGAAAAATCAAACGTCCGGCTCTTTCTCCCACAAGGAAGGGGCCAGCCCTGAAAGCTCTTGCTGGTCTTCACAGTCCCCGTGCAGCCTATCCACAGGCACAACAGCACTGGGCTTCTCTGCTTTTCCACAGACCATACATCTCAAGGCAGTCATTCTCTTCAGAACTTCTTTCCAAAAAGGCAAATGTCCGGTTCCTTCTTCCATAAGGAAGGGGTAAGCCCTGAAAGCTCTTGCTGGTCTTCACAGTCCCCGTGCAGCCTATCCACAGGCACAACAGCACTGGGCTTCTCTGCTTTCTCATAGTCGGTACATCTCACGGCGCTCGTTCTCGGCAGAGCCTTTTTCTGAAAAGGCAAACGTCCGGCTCCTTCTTCCATAAGGAAGGGGCGACTCCTGAAAGCTCTTGCTGGTCTTCACCGTTCCCGTGCACCCTATCCACAGGCACAACAACACTGGGCTTCTCTGCTTTTCCACAGACCATACATCTCAAGGCAGTCATTCTCTTCAGAACCTCTTTCTGTAAAGGCAAATGTCCGGCTCCTTCTTCCATAAGGAAGGGGTAAGCCCTGAAAGCTCTTGCTGGTCTTCACCGTTCCCGTGCACCCTATCCACAGGCACAACAGCACTGGGCATCTGTGGTTTCCCAGAGACTCAGCATCTCACGGTGATCGTTCTCGGCAGAGCCTATTTCCGAAAAAGCAAACGTCCGGCTCTTTCTCCCACAAGGAAGGGGCCAACCCTGAAAGCTCTTGCTGCTCTACACCGTCCCCGTGCACCCTATCCACAGGCACAACAGCACTGGGCTTCTCTGCTTTCTCACAGTCGGTACATCTCACGGCGTTCGTTCTCGGCAGAGCCTTTTTCTGAAAATGCAAACGTCCGGCTCCTTCTTCCATAAGGAAGGGGTAAGCCCTGAAAGCTCTTGCTGGTCTTCACCATCCCCGTGCAGCCTATCCACAGGCACAACAGCACTGGGCATCTGTGCTTTCCCAGAGACTCAGCATCTCACGGTGCTTGTTCTCGGCAGAGCCTCTTTCCGAAAAATCAAACGTCCGGCTCTTTCTCCCACAAGGAAGGGGCCAGCCCTGAAAGCTCTTGCTGGTCTTCACAGTCCCCGTGCACCCTATCCACAGGCACAACAGCACTGGGCTTCTCTTCTTTCTCACAGTCGGTACATCTCACAGTGCTCGTTCTCAGCAGAGCCTTTTTCTGAAAAGGCAAATGTCCGGCTCATTCTTCCATAAGGAAGGGGCAACCCTGAAAGCTCTTGCTGGTCTTCACCGTTCCCGTGCAAACTATCCACAGGCACAACAGAACTGGACTTCTCTGCTTTCCCATAGTCGGTACATCTCACGGCGCTGGTTCTCGGCAGAGACTCTTTCCAAAAAGGGAAACGTCCGGCTCTTTCTCCCACAAGGAAGGGGCCAGACCTGAAAGCTCTTGCTGATCTTCACAGTCCTCGTGCAGCCTATCCACAGGCACAACAGCACTGGGCTTCTCTGCTTTCTCACAGTCGGTACATCTCACGGTGCTCGTTGTCAGCAGAGCCTATTTCCGAAAAAGCAAACGTACGGCACTTTCTCCCACAAGGAAGTGGTAAGCCCTGAAAGCTCTTGCTGGTCTTCACCATCCCCGTGCAGCCTATCCACAGGCACAACAGCACTGGGCATCTGTGCTTTCCCAGAGACTCAGCATCTCACGGTGCTTGTTCTCGGCAGAGCCTCTTTCCGAAAAATGAAACGTCCTGCTCTTTCTCCCACAAGGAAGGTGCCAGCCCTGAAAGCTCTTGCTGGTCTTCACAGTCCCCGTGCAGCCTATCCACAGGCACAACAGCACTGGGCTTCTCTGCTTTCTCACAGTCGGTACATCTCACGGCGCTCGTTCTTCAGCAGAGCCTTTTTCTGAAAAGGCAAACGTCCGGCTCCTTCTTCCATAAGGAAAGTGCGACCCCTGAAAGCTCTTGCTGCTCTAAACCGTCCCCGTGCACCCTATCCACAGGCACAACAACACTGGGCTTCTCTGCTTTTCCACAGACCATACATCTCAAGGCAGTCATTCTCTTCAGAACTTCTTTCCAAAAAGGCAAATGTCCGGTTCCTTCTTCCATAAGGAAGGGGTAAGCCCTGAAAGCTCTTGCTGGTCTTCACAGTCCCCGTGCAGCCTATCCACAGGCACAACAGCACTGGGCTTCTCTGCTTTCTCATAGTCGGTACATCTCACGGCGCTCGTTCTCGGCAGAGCCTTTTTCTGAAAAGGCAAACGTCCGGCTCCTTCTTCCATAAGGAAGGGGCGACCCCTGAAAGCTCTTGCTGGTCTTCACCGTTCCCGTGCACCCTATCCACAGGCACAACAACACTGGGCTTCTCTGCTTTTCCACAGACCATACATCTCAAGGCAGTTATTCTCTTCAGAACCTCTTTCTGTAAAGGCAAATGTCCGGCTCCTTCTTCCATAAGGAAGGGGTAAGCCCTGAAAGCTCTTGCTGGTCTTCACCGTTCCCGTGCACCCTATCCACAGGCACAACAGCACTGGGCATCTGTGGTTTCCCAGAGACTCAGCATCTCACGGTGATCGTTCTCGGCAGAGCCTATTTCCGAAAAAGCAAACGTACGGCTCTTTCTCCCACAAGGAAGGGGCCAGCCCTGAAAGCTCTTGCTGGTCTTCACCATCCCCGTGCAGCCTATCCACAGGCACAACAGCACTGGGCATCTGTGCTTTCCCAGAGACTCAGCATCTCACGGTGCTTGTTCTCGGCAGAGCCTCTTTCCGAAAAATCAAAAGTCCGGCTCTTTCTCCCACAAGGAAGGGGCCAGCCCTGAAAGCTCTTGCTGGTCTTCACAGTCCCCGTGCAGCCTATCCACAGGCACAACAGCACTGGGCTTCTCTGCTTTCTCACAGCCGGTACATCTCACGGTGCTCGTTCTCAGCAGAGCCTTTTTCTGAAAAGGAAAAAGTGCGGCTCCTTCTTCCATAAGGAAGGGGCACCCCTGAAAGCTCTTGCTGGTCTTCACCGTTCCCGTGCACCCTATCAACAGGCACAACAGCACTGGGCATCTGTGCTTTCCCATAGTCGGTACATCTCACGGCGCTCGTTCTCGGCAGAGCCTTTTTCCAAAAAGCAAACGTCCGGATTTTTCTCCCACAAGGAAGGAGCCAGCCCTGAAAGCTCTTGCTGGTCTTCAATGTCCCCATGCAGCCTATCCACAGGCACAACAGCACTGGGCATCTGTGCTTTCCCAGAGACTCAGCGTCTCACGGTGCTCGTTCTCGGCAGAGCCTATTTCCGAAAAAGCAAACGTCCGGCTCTTTCTCCCACAAGGAAGGGGCCAGCCCTGAAAGCTCTTGCTGGTCTTCACTATCCCCGTGCAGCCTATCCACAGGCACAACATCACTGGGCTTCTCTGCTTTCTCACAGTCGGTCATCTCACGGTGGTCGTTCTCAGCAGAGCCTTTTTCTGAAAAGGCAAACGTCCGGCTCCTTCTTCCATAAGGAAGGGTTAAGCCCTGAAAGCTCTTGCTGCTCTTCACCGTCCCCGTGCAGCCTATCCACAGGCACAACAGCACTGGGCATCTGTGCTTTCCCAGAGACTCAGCATCTCACGGTGCTCATTCTCGGCAGAGCCTATTTCCGAAAAAGCAAACGTGCGGCTCTTTCTCCCACAAGGAAGGGGCCAGCCCTGAAAGCTCTTGCTGGTCTTCACAGTCCCCGTGCAGCCTATCCACAGGCACAACAGCACTGGGCTTCTCTGCTTTCTCACAGTCGGTACATCTCACGGTGCTCGTTCTCAGCAGAGCCTTTTTCTGAGAAGGCAAATGTCCGGCTCATTCTTCCATAAGGAAGGGGCAACCCTGAAAGCTCTTGCTGGTCTTCACCGTTCCCGTGCACCCTATCCACAGGCACAACAGCACTGGGCATCTGTGCTTTCCCATAGTCGGTACATCTCACGGCGCTCGTTCTCGGCAGAGCCTTTTTCCAAAAAGCAAACGTCCGGCTCTTTCTCCCACAAGGAAGGAGCCAGCCCTGAAACCTCTTGCTGGTCTTCAACGTCCCCGTGCAGCCTATCCACAGGCACAACAGCACTGGGCATCTGTGCTTTCCCAGAGACTCAGCATCTCACGGAGCTCGTTCTCGGCAGAGCCTATTTCCGAAAAAGCAAACGTCCGGCTCTTTCTCCCACAAGGAAGGGGCCAGCCCTGAAAGCTCTTGCTGGTCTTCACCATCCCCGTGCAGCCTATCCACAGGCACAACAGCACTGGGCTTCTCTGCTTTCTCACAGTCGGTACATCTCACGGTGCTCGTTCTCAGCAGAGCCTTTTTTTGAAAAGGCAAACGTCCGGCTCCTTCTTCCATAAGGAAGGGGTAAGCCCTGAAACCTCTTGCTGGTCTTCACCATTCCCGTGCACCCTATCCACAGGCACAACAGAACTGGACTTCTCGGCTTTCCCATAGTCGGTACATCTCACAGCGCTGGTTCTCGGCAGAGCCTCTTTCCGAAAAGGGAAACGTCCGGCTCTTTCTCCCACAAGGAAGGGGCCAACCCTGAAAGCTCTTGCTACTCTACACCGTCCCCATGCACCCTATCCACAGGCACAACAGCACTGGGCTTCTCTGCTTTCTCATAGTCGGTACATCTCACGGCGTTCGTTCTCGGCAGAGCCTTTTTCTGAAAATGCAAACGTCCGGCTCCTTCTTCCATAAGGAAGGGGTAAGCCCTGAAAGCTCTTGCTGGTCTTCACCATCCCCGTGCAGCCTATCCACAGGCACAACAGCACTGGGCATCTGTGCTTTCCCAGAGACTCAGCATCTCACGCTGCTTGTTCTCGGCAGAGCCTCTTTCCGAAAAATCAAACGTCCGGCTCTTTCTCCCACAAGGAAGGGGCCAGCCCTGAAAGCTCTTGCTGGTCTTCACAGTCCCCGTGCACCCTATCCACAGGCACAACAGCACTGGGCTTCTCTTCTTTCTCACAGTCGGTACATCTCACGGTGCTCGTTCTCAGCAGAGCCTTTTTCTGAAAAGGCAAATGTCCGGCTCATTCTTCCATAAGGAAGGGGCAACCCTGAAAGCTCTTGCTGGTCTTCACCATTCCCGTGCAAACTATCCACAGGCACAACAGCACTGGGCATCTGTGCTTTCCCATAGTCGGTACATCTCACGGCGCTCGTTCTCGGCAGAGCCTTTTTCTAAAAAGGCAAACGTCCGGCTCTTTCTCCCACAAGGAAGGGGCCAGCCCTGAAAGCTCTTGCTCGTCTTCAACGTCCCCGTGCAGCCTATCCGCAGGCACAACAGCACTGGGCTTCTCTGCTTTCTCACAGTCGGTACATCTCACGGTGCTCGTTCTCAGCAGAGACTTTTTCTGAAAAGGCAAACGTCCGGCTCCTTCTTCCATAAGGAAGGGGCGACCCCTGAAAGCTCTTGCTGGTCTTCACCGTTCCCGTGCACCCTATCCACAGGCACAACAGAACTGGACTTCTCTGCTTTCCCATAGTCGGTACATCTCACGGCGCTGGTTCTCGGCAGAGACTCTTTCCAAAAAGGGAAACGTCCGGCTCTTTCTCCCACAAGGAAGTGGTAAGCCCTGAAAGCTCTTGCTGGTCTTCACCATCCCCGTGCAGCCTATCCACAGGCACAACAACACTGGGCATCTGTGCTTTCCCAGAGACTCAGCATCTCACGGTGCTTGTTCTCGGCAGAGCCTCTTTCCGAAAAATGAAACGTCCTGCTCTTTCTCCCACAAGGAAGGTGCCAGCCCTGAAAGCTCTTGCTGGTCTTCACAGTCCCCGTGCAGCCTATCCACAGGCACAACAGCACTGGGCTTCTCTGCTTTCTCACAGTCGGTACATCTCACGGCGCTCGTTCTTCAGCAGAGCCTTTTTCTGAAAAGGCAAACGTCCGGCTCCTTCTTCCATAAGGAAAGTGCGACCCCTGAAAGCTCTTGCTGCTCTACACCGTCCCCGTGCACCCTATCCACAGGCACAACAACACTGGGCTTCTCTGCTTTTCCACAGACCATACATCTCAAGGCAGTCATTCTCTTCAGAACTTCTTTCCAAAAAGGCAAATGTCCGGTTCCTTCTTCCATAAGGAAGGGGTAAGCCCTGAAAGCTCTTGCTGGTCTTCACCGTTCCCGTGCAGCCTATCCACAGGCACAACAGCACTGGGCATCTGTGCTTTCCCAGAGACTCAGCAACTCACGGTGCTCGTTCTCGGCATATCCTATTTCCGAAAAAGCAAACGTGCGGCTCTTTCTCCCACAAGGAAGGGGCCAGCCTTGAAAGCTCTTGCTGGTCTTCAACGTCGCTGTGCAGCCTATCCACAGGCACAACAGCACTGGGCTTCTCTGCTTTCTCACAGCTGGTACATCTCACGGTGCTCGTTCTCAGCAGAGCCTTTTTCTGAAAAGGAAAAAGTCCGGCTCCTTCTTCCATAAGGAAGGGCAACCCTGAAAGCTCTTGCTGGTCTTCACCGTTCCCGTGCACCCTATCCACAGGCACAACAGCACTGGGCATCTGTGCTTTCCCATAGTCAGTACATCTCACGGCGCTCGTTCTCGGCAGAGCCTTTTTCCAAAAAGCAAACGTCCGGATTTTTCTCCCACAAGGAAGGAGCCAGCCCTGAAAGCTCTTGCTGGTCTTCAATGTCCCCGTGCAGCCTATCCACAGGCACAACAGCACTGGGCATCTGTGCTTTCCCAGAGACTCAGCATCTCACGGTGCTCGTTCTCGGCAGAGCCTATTTCCGAAAAAGCAAACGTGCGGCTCTTTCTCCCACAAGGAAGGGGCCAGCCCTGAAAGCTCTTGCTGGTCTTCACAGTCCCCGTGCAGCCTATCCACAGGCACAACAGCACTGGGCTTCTCTGCTTTCTCACAGTCGGTACATCTCACGGTGCTCGTTCTCAGCAGAGCCTTTTTCTGAAAAGGCAAACGTCCGGCTCCTTCTTCCATAAGGAAAGTGCGACCCCTGAAAGCTCTTGCTGCTCTACACCGTCCCCGTGCACCCTATCCACAGGCACAACAGCACTGGGCATCTGTGCTTTCCCATAGTCGGTACATCTCACGGCGCTTGTTCTCGGCAGAGCCTTTTTCCAAAAAGCAAACGTCCGGCTCTTTCTCCCACAAGGAAGGAGCCAGCCCTGAAAGCTCTTGCTGGTCTTCAACATCCCCGTGCAGCCTATCCACAGGCACAACAGCACTGGGCATCTGTGCTTTCCCAGAGACTCAGCATCTCACGGTGCTTGTTCTCGGCAGAGCCTCTTTCCGAAAAATCAAACGTCCGGCTCTTTCTCCCACAAGGAAGGGGCCAGCCCTGAAAGCTCTTGCTGGTCTTCACAGTCCCCGTGCAGCCTATCCACAGGCACAACAGCACTGGGCTTCTCTGCTTTCACACAGTCGGTACATCTCACGGTGCTCGTTCTCAGCACAGCCTTTTTCTGAAAAGGCAAACGTCCAGCTCCTTCTTCCATAAGGAATGGGCGACCCCTGAAAGCTCTTGCTGGTCTTCCCCGTTCCCGTGCACCCTATCCACAGGCACAACAGCACTGGGCATCTGTGCTTTCCCATAGTCGGTACATCTCACGGCGCTCGTTCTCGGCAGAGACTCTTTCCAAAAAGGGAAACGTCCGGCTCTTTCTCCCACAAGGAAGGGGCCAGACCTGAAAGCTCTTGCTGATCTTCACAGTCCTCGTGCAGCCTATCCACAGGCACAACAGCACTGGGCTTCTCTGCTTTCTCACAGTCGGTACATCTCACGGTGCTCGTTCTCAGCAGAGCCTATTTCCGAAAAAGCAAACGTACGGCACTTTCTCCCACAAGGAAGTGGTAAGCCCTGAAAGCTCTTGCTGGTCTTCACCATCCCCGTGCAGCCTATCCACAGGCACAACAGCACTGGGCATCTGTGCTTTCCCAGAGACTCAGCATCTCACGGTGCTTGTTCTCGGCAGAGCCTCTTTCCGAAAAATGAAACGTCCTGCTCTTTCTCCCACAAGGAAGGTGCCAGCCCTGAAAGCTCTTGCTGGTCTTCACAGTCCCCGTGCAGCCTATCCACAGGCACAACAGCACTGGGCTTCTCTGCTTTCTCACAGTCGGTACATCTCACGGCGCTCGTTCTTCAGCAGAGCCTTTTTCTGAAAAGGCAAACGTCCGGCTCCTTCTTCCATAAGGAAAGTGCGACCCCTGAAAGCTCTTGCTGCTCTAAACCGTCCCCGTGCACCCTATCCACAGGCACAACAACACTGGGCTTCTCTGCTTTTCCACAGACCATACATCTCAAGGCAGTCATTCTCTTCAGAACTTCTTTCCAAAAAGGCAAATGTCCGGTTCCTTCTTCCATAAGGAAGGGGTAAGCCCTGAAAGCTCTTGCTGGTCTTCACAGTCCCCGTGCAGCCTATCCACAGGCACAACAGCACTGGGCTTCTCTGCTTTCTCATAGTCGGTACATCTCACGGCGCTCGTTCTCGGCAGAGCCTTTTTCTGAAAAGGCAAACGTCCGGCTCCTTCTTCCATAAGGAAGGGGCGACCCCTGAAAGCTCTTGCTGGTCTTCACCGTTCCCGTGCACCCTATCCACAGGCACAACAACACTGGGCTTCTCTGCTTTTCCACAGACCATACATCTCAAGGCAGTTATTCTCTTCAGAACCTCTTTCTGTAAAGGCAAATGTCCGGCTCCTTCTTCCATAAGGAAGGGGTAAGCCCTGAAAGCTCTTGCTGGTCTTCACCGTTCCCGTGCACCCTATCCACAGGCACAACAGCACTGGGCATCTGTGGTTTCCCAGAGACTCAGCATCTCACGGTGATCGTTCTCGGCAGAGCCTATTTCCGAAAAAGCAAACGTCCGGCTCTTTCTCCCACAAGGAAGGGGCCAGCCCTGAAAGCTCTTGCTGGTCTTCACCATCCCCGTGCAGCCTATCCACAGGCACAACAGCACTGGGCATCTGTGCTTTCCCAGAGACTCAGCATCTCACGGTGCTTGTTCTCGGCAGAGCCTCTTTCCGAAAAATCAAAAGTCCGGCTCTTTCTCCCACAAGGAAGGGGCCAGCCCTGAAAGCTCTTGCTGGTCTTCACAGTCCCCGTGCAGCCTATCCACAGGCACAACAGCACTGGGCTTCTCTGCTTTCTCACAGCCGGTACATCTCACGGTGCTCGTTCTCAGCAGAGCCTTTTTCTGAAAAGGAAAAAGTGCGGCTCCTTCTTCCATAAGGAAGGGGCACCCCTGAAAGCTCTTGCTGGTCTTCACCGTTCCCGTGCACCCTATCAACAGGCACAACAGCACTGGGCATCTGTGCTTTCCCATAGTCGGTACATCTCACGGCGCTCGTTCTCGGCAGAGCCTTTTTCCAAAAAGCAAACGTCCGGATTTTTCTCCCACAAGGAAGGAGCCAGCCCTGAAAGCTCTTGCTGGTCTTCAATGTCCCCATGCAGCCTATCCACAGGCACAACAGCACTGGGCATCTGTGCTTTCCCAGAGACTCAGCATCTCACGGTGCTCGTTCTCGGCAGAGCCTATTTCCGAAAAAGCAAATGTCCGGCTCTTTCTCCCACAAGGAAGGGGCCAGCCCTGAAAGCTCTTGCTGGTCTTCACTATCCCCGTGCAGCCTATCCACAGGCACAACATCACTGGGCTTCTCTGCTTTCTCACAGTCGGTCATCTCACGGTGGTCGTTCTCAGCAGAGCCTTTTTCTGAAAAGGCAAACGTCCGGCTCCTTCTTCCATAAGGAAGGGTTAAGCCCTGAAAGCTCTTGCTGCTCTTCACCGTCCCCGTGCAGCCTATCCACAGGCACAACAGCACTGGTCATCTGTGGTTTCCCAGAGACTCAGCATCTCACGGTGCTCATTCTCGGCAGAGCCTATTTCCGAAAAAGCAAACGTGCGGCTCTTTCTCCCACAAGGAAGGGGCCAGCCCTGAAAGCTCTTGCTGGTCTTCACAGTCCCCGTGCAGCCTATCCACAGGCACAACAGCACTGGGCTTCTCTGCTTTCTCACAGTCGGTACATCTCACGGTGCTCGTTCTCAGCAGAGCCTTTTTCTGAGAAGGCAAATGTCCGGCTCATTCTTCCATAAGGAAGGGGCAACCCTGAAAGCTCTTGCTGGTCTTCACCGTTCCCGTGCACCCTATCCACAGGCACAACAGCACTGGGCATCTGTGCTTTCCCATAGTCGGTACATCTCACGGCGCTCGTTCTCGGCAGAGCCTTTTTCCAAAAAGCAAACGTCCGGCTCTTTCTCCCACAAGGAAGGAGCCAGCCCTGAAACCTCTTGCTGGTCTTCAACGTCCCCGTGCAGCCTATCCACAGGCACAACAGCACTGGGCATCTGTGCTTTCCCAGAGACTCAGCATCTCACGGAGCTCGTTCTCGGCAGAGCCTATTTCCGAAAAAGCAAACGTCCGGCTCTTTCTCCCACAAGGAAGGGGCCAGCCCTGAAAGCTCTTGCTGGTCTTCACCATCCCCGTGCAGCCTATCCACAGGCACAACAGCACTGGGCTTCTCTGCTTTCTCACAGTCGGTACATCTCACGGTGCTCGTTCTCAGCAGAGCCTTTTTTTGAAAAGGCAAACGTCCGGCTCCTTCTTCCATAAGGAAGGGGTAAGCCCTGAAACCTCTTGCTGGTCTTCACCATTCCCGTGCACCCTATCCACAGGCACAACAGAACTGGACTTCTCGGCTTTCCCATAGTCGGTACATCTCACAGCGCTGGTTCTCGGCAGAGCCTCTTTCCGAAAAGGGAAACGTCCGGCTCTTTCTCCCACAAGGAAGGGGCCAACCCTGAAAGCTCTTGCTACTCTACACCGTCCCCATGCACCCTATCCACAGGCACAACAGCACTGGGCTTCTCTGCTTTCTCATAGTCGGTACATCTCACGGCGTTCGTTCTCGGCAGAGCCTTTTTCTGAAAATGCAAACGTCCGGCTCCTTCTTCCATAAGGAAGGGGTAAGCCCTGAAAGCTCTTGCTGGTCTTCACCATCCCCGTGCAGCCTATCCACAGGCACAACAGCACTGGGCATCTGTGCTTTCCCAGAGACTCAGCATCTCACGCTGCTTGTTCTCGGCAGAGCCTCTTTCCGAAAAATCAAACGTCCGGCTCTTTCTCCCACAAGGAAGGGGCCAGCCCTGAAAGCTCTTGCTGGTCTTCACAGTCCCCGTGCACCCTATCCACAGGCACAACAGCACTGGGCTTCTCTTCTTTCTCACAGTCGGTACATCTCACGGTGCTCGTTCTCAGCAGAGCCTTTTTCTGAAAAGGCAAATGTCCGGCTCATTCTTCCATAAGGAAGGGGCAACCCTGAAAGCTCTTGCTGGTCTTCACCGTTCCCGTGCAAACTATCCACAGGCACAACAGCACTGGGCATCTGTGCTTTCCCATAGTCGGTACATCTCACGGCGCTCGTTCTCGGCAGAGCCTTTTTCTAAAAAGGCAAACGTCCGGCTCTTTCTCCCACAAGGAAGGGGCCAGCCCTGAAAGCTCTTGCTCGTCTTCAACGTCCCCGTGCAGCCTATCCGCAGGCACAACAGCACTGGGCTTCTCTGCTTTCTCACAGTCGGTACATCTCACGGTGCTCGTTCTCAGCAGAGCCTTTTTCTGAAAAGGCAAACGTCCGGCTCCTTCTTCCATAAGGAAGGGGCGACCCCTGAAAGCTCTTGCTGGTCTTCACCGTTCCCGTGCACCCTATCCACAGGCACAACAGAACTGGACTTCTCTGCTTTCCCATAGTCGGTACATCTCACGGCGCTGGTTCTCGGCAGAGACTCTTTCCAAAAAGGGAAACGTCCGGCTCTTTCTCCCACAAGGAAGTGGTAAGCCCTGAAAGCTCTTGCTGGTCTTCACCATCCCCGTGCAGCCTATCCACAGGCACAACAGCACTGGGCATCTGTGCTTTCCCAGAGACTCAGCATCTCACGGTGCTTGTTCTCGGCAGAGCCTCTTTCCGAAAAATGAAACGTCCTGCTCTTTCTCCCACAAGGAAGGTGCCAGCCCTGAAAGCTCTTGCTGGTCTTCACAGTCCCCGTGCAGCCTATCCACAGGCACAACAGCACTGGGCTTCTCTGCTTTCTCACAGTCGGTACATCTCACGGCGCTCGTTCTTCAGCAGAGCCTTTTTCTGAAAAGGCAAACGTCCGGCTCCTTCTTCCATAAGGAAAGTGCGACCCCTGAAAGCTCTTGCTGCTCTACACCGTCCCCGTGCACCCTATCCACAGGCACAACAACACTGGGCTTCTCTGCTTTTCCACAGACCATACATCTCAAGGCAGTCATTCTCTTCAGAACTTCTTTCCAAAAAGGCAAATGTCCGGTTCCTTCTTCCATAAGGAAGGGGTAAGCCCTGAAAGCTCTTGCTGGTCTTCACCGTTCCCGTGCAGCCTATCCACAGGCACAACAGCACTGGGCATCTGTGCTTTCCCAGAGACTCAGCAACTCACGGTGCTCGTTCTCGGCATATCCTATTTCCGAAAAAGCAAACGTGCGGCTCTTTCTCCCACAAGGAAGGGGCCAGCCTTGAAAGCTCTTGCTGGTCTTCAACGTCGCTGTGCAGCCTATCCACAGGCACAACAGCACTGGGCTTCTCTGCTTTCTCACAGCTGGTACATCTCACGGTGCTCGTTCTCAGCAGAGCCTTTTTCTGAAAAGGAAAAAGTCCGGCTCCTTCTTCCATAAGGAAGGGCAACCCTGAAAGCTCTTGCTGGTCTTCACCGTTCCCGTGCACCCTATCCACAGGCACAACAGCACTGGGCATCTGTGCTTTCCCATAGTCAGTACATCTCACGGCGCTCGTTCTCGGCAGAGCCTTTTTCCAAAAAGCAAACGTCCGGATTTTTCTCCCACAAGGAAGGAGCCAGCCCTGAAAGCTCTTGCTGGTCTTCAATGTCCCCGTGCAGCCTATCCACAGGCACAACAGCACTGGGCATCTGTGCTTTCCCAGAGACTCAGCATCTCACGGTGCTCGTTCTCGGCAGAGCCTATTTCCGAAAAAGCAAACGTGCGGCTCTTTCTCCCACAAGGAAGGGGCCAGCCCTGAAAGCTCTTGCTGGTCTTCACAGTCCCCGTGCAGCCTATCCACAGGCACAACAGCACTGGGCTTCTCTGCTTTCTCACAGTCGGTACATCTCACGGTGCTCGTTCTCAGCAGAGCCTTTTTCTGAAAAGGCAAACGTCCGGCTCCTTCTTCCAAAAGGAAAGTGCGACCCCTGAAAGCTCTTGCTGCTCTACACCGTCCCCGTGCACCCTATCCACAGGCACAACAGCACTGGGCATCTGTGCTTTCCCATAGTCGGTACATCTCACGGCGCTTGTTCTCGGCAGAGCCTTTTTCCAAAAAGCAAACGTCCGGCTCTTTCTCCCACAAGGAAGGAGCCAGCCCTGAAAGCTCTTGCTGGTCTTCAACATCCCCGTGCAGCCTATCCACAGGCACAACAGCACTGGGCTTCTCTGCTTTCTCACAGTCGGTACATCTCACGGTGCTCGTTCTCAGCAGAGCCTTTTTCTGAAAATGCAAACGTCCGGCTCCTTCTTCCATAAGGAAGGGGCGACCCCTGAAAGCTCTTGCTGGTCTTCACCGTTCCCGTGCACCCTATCCACAGGCACAACAACACTGGGCATCTGTGCTTTCCCAGAAACTCAGCATCTCAAGGTGCTCGTTCTCGGCAGATCCTATTACCGATAAAGCAAACGTCCGGCTCTTTCTCCCACAAGGAAGGGGCCAGCCCTGAAAGCTCTTGCTGGTCTTCACCATCCCCGTGCAGCCTATCCACAGGCACAACAGCACTGGGCATCTGTGCTTTCCCAGAGACTCAGCATCTCACGGTGCTTGTTCTCGGCAGAGCCTCTTTCCGAAAAATCAAACGTCCGGCTCTTTCTCCCACAAGGAAGGGGCCAGCCCTGAAAGCTCTTGCTGGTCTTCACAGTCCCCGTGCAGCCTATCCACAGGCACAACAGCACTGGGCTTCTCTGCTTTCACACAGTCGGTACATCTCACGGTGCTCGTTCTCAGCACAGCCTTTTTCTGAAAAGGCAAACGTCCAGCTCCTTCTTCCATAAGGAAGGGGCGACCCCTGAAAGCTCTTGCTGGTCTTCCCCGTTCCCGTGCACCCTATCCACAGGCACAACAGCACTGGGCATCTGTGCTTTCCCATAGTCGGTACATCTCACGGCGCTCGTTCTCGGCAGATCCTTATTCCAAAAAGAAAACGTCCACCTCTTTCTCCCACAAGGAAGGAGCCAGCCCTGAATGCTCTTGCTGGTCTTCAACGTCCCCGTGCAGCCTATCCACAGGCACAACAGCACTGGGCTTCTCTGCTTTCTCACAGTCGGTACATCTCACGGCGTTCGTTCTCGGCAGAGCCTTTTTCTGAAAATGCAAACGTCCGGCTCCTTCTTCCATAAGGAAGGGGTAAGCCCTGAAAGCTCTTGCTGGTCTTCACCGTTCCCGTGCACCCTATCCACAGGCACAACAGCACTGGGCATCTGTGCTTTCCCAGAGACTCAGCATCTCACGGTGCTTGTTCTCGGCAGAGCCTCTTTCCGAAAAATCAAACGTCCGGCTCTTTCTCCCACAAGGAAGGGGCCAGCCCTGAAAGCTCTTGCTGGTCTTCACCATCCCCGTGCAGCCTATCCACAGGCACAACAGCACTGGGCATCTGTGCTTTCCCAGAGACTCAGCATCTCACGGTGCTTGTTCTCGGCAGAGCCTCTTTCCGAAAAATCAAACGTCCGGCTCTTTCTCCCATAAGGAAGAGGACAGCCCTGAAAGCTCTTGCTGGTCTTCACAGTCCCCGTGCAGCCTATCCACAGGCACAACAGCACTGGGCTTCTCTGCTTTCTCACAGTCAGTACATCTCACGGTGCTCGTTCTCAGCAGAGCCTTTTTCTGAAAATGCAAACGTCCGGCTCCTTCTTCCATAAGGAAGGGGCGACCCCTGAAAGCTCTTGCTGGTCTTCACCGTTCCCGTGCACCCTATCCACAGGCACAACAACACTGGGCATCTGTGCTTTCCCAGAAACTCAGCATCTCAAGGTGCTCGTTCTCGGCAGATCCTATTTCCGAAAAAGCAAACGTCCGGCTCTTTCTCCCACAAGGAAGGGGCCAGCCCTGAAAGCTCTTGCTGGTCTTCACCATCCCCGTGCAGCCTATCCACAGGCACAACAGCACTGGGCATCTGTGCTTTCCCAGAGACTCAGCATCTCACGGTGCTTGTTCTCGGCAGAGCCTCTTTCCGAAAAATCAAACGTCCGGCTCTTTCTCCCACAAGGAAGGGGCCAGCCCTGAAATCTCTTGCTGGTCTTCACAGTCCCCGTGCAGCCTATCCACAGGCACAACAGCACTGGGCTTCTCTGCTTTCACACAGTCGGTACATCTCACGGTGCTCGTTCTCAGCAGAGCCTTTTTCTGAAAATGCAAACGTCCGGCTCCTTCTTCCATAAGGAAGGGGCGACCCCTGAAAGCTCTTGCTGGTCTTCACCGTTCCCGTGCACCCTATCCACAGGCACAACAGCACTGGGCATCTGTGCTTTCCCATAGTCGGTACATCTCACAGCGCTCGTTCTCGGCAGATCGTTATTCCAAAAAGAAAACGTCCACCTCTTTCTCCCACAAGGAAGGAGCCAGCCCTGAATGCTCTTGCTGGTCTTCAACGTCCCCGTGCAGCCTATCCACAGGCACAACAGCACTGGGCTTCTCTGCTTTCTCACAGTCGGTACATCTCACGGCGTTCGTTCTCAGCAGAGCCTTTTTCTGAAAAGGCAAACGTCCGGTTCCTTCTTCCATAAGTAAGGCGTAAGCCCTGAAAGCTCTTGCTGCTCTTCACCGTCCCCGTGCAGCCTATCCACAGGCACAACAGCACTCGGCATCTGTGCTTTCCCAGAGACTCAGCATCTCACGGTGCTTGTTCTCGGCAGAGCCTCTTTCCGAAAAATCAAACGTCCGGCTCTTTCTCCCACAAGGAAGGGGCCAGCCCTGAAAGCTCTTGCTGGTCTTCACAGTCCCCGTGCAGCCTATCCACAGGCACAACAGCACTGGGCTTCTCTGCTTTCTCACAGTCGGTACATCTCACGGTGCTCGTTCTCAGCAGAGCCTTTTTCTGAAAAGGCAAACGTCCGGCTCCTTCTTCCATAAGGAAAGTGCGACCCCTGAAAGCTCTTGCTGCTCTACACCGTCCCCGTGCACCCTATCCACAGGCACAACAGCACTGGGCTTCTGTGCTTTCCCATAGTCGGTACATCTCACGGCGCTTGTTCTCGGCAGAGCCTTTTTCCAAAAAGCAAACGTCCGGCTCTTTCTCCCACAAGGAAGGAGCCAGCCCTGAAAGCTCTTGCTGGTCTTCAACGTCGCCGTGCAGCCTATCCACAGGCACAACAGCACTGGGCTTCTCTGCTTTCTCACAGTCGGTACATCTCACGGCGTTCGTTCTCGGCAGAGCCTTTTTCTGAAAAGGCAAACGTCCGGCTCCTTCTTCCATAAGGAAGGGGTAAGCCCTGAAAGCTCTTGCTGGTCTTCACCGTTCCCGTGCACCCTATCCACAGGCACAACAGCACTGGGCATCTGTGCTTTCCCAGAGACTCAGCATCTCACGGTGCTTGTTCTCGGCAGAGCCTCTTTCCGAAAAATCAAACGTCCGGCTCTTTCTCCCACAAGGAAGGGGCCAGCCCTGAAAGCTCTTGCTGGTCTTCAACGTCCCCGTGCAGCCTATCCACAGGCACAACAGCACTGGGCATCTGTGCTTTCCCAGAGACTCAGCATCTCACGGTGCTCGTTCTCGGCAGAGCCTATTTCCGAAAAAGCAAACGTCCGGCTCTTTCTCCCACAAGGAAGGGGCCAGCCCTGAAAGCTCTTGCTGGTCTTTACCATCCCCGTGCAGCCTATCCTCAGGCACAACAGCACTGGGCTTCTCTGCTTTCTCACAGTCGGTACATCTCACGGTGCTCGTTCTCAGCAGAGCCTTTTTCTGAAAAGACAAACGTCCGGCTCCTTCTTCCATAAGGAAGGGGTAAGCCCTGAAACCTCTTGCTGGTCTTCACCGTTCCCGTGCACCCTATCCACAGGCACAACAGAACTGGACTTCTCGGCTTTCCCATAGTCGGTACATCTCACAGCGCTGGTTCTCGTCAGAGCCTCTTTCCAAAAAGCAAACGTCCGGATTTTTCTCCCACAAGGAAGGAGCCAGCCCTGAAAGCTCTTGCTGGTCTTCACAGTCCCCGTGCAGCCTATCCACAGGCACAACAGCACTGGGCATCTGTGCTTTCCCAGAGACTCAGCATCTCACGGTGCTCGTTCTCGGCAGAGCCTATTTCCGAAAAAGCAAACGTCTGGCTCTTTCTCCCACAAGGAAGGGGCCAGCCCTGAAAGCTCTTGCTGGTCTTCACCATCCCCGTGCAGCCTATCCACAGGCACAACAGCACTGGGCTTCTCTGCTTTCTCACAGCCGGTACATCTCACGGTGCTCGTTCTCAGCAGAGCCTTTTTCTGAAAAGGCAAACGTCCGGCTCTTTCTCCCACAAGGAAGGAGCCAGCCCTGAAAGCTCTTGCTGGTCTTCACCATCCCCGTGCAGCCTATCCACAGGCACAACAGCACTGGGCTTCTCTGCTTTCTCACAGTCGGTACATCTCACGGTGCTCGTTCTCAGCAGAGCCTTTTTCTGAAAATGCAAACATCCGGCTCCTTCTTCCATAAGGAAGGGGCGACCCCTGAAAGCTCTTGCTGGTCTTCACCGTTCCCGTGCACCCTATCCACAGGCACAACAGCACTGGGCATCTGTGCTTTCCCAGAGACTCAGCATCTCACGGTGCTTGTTCTCGGCAGAGCCTCTTTCCGAAAAATCAAACGTCCGGCTCTTTCTCCCACAAGGAAGGGGCCAGCCCTGAAAGCTCTTGCTGGTCTTCACAGTCCCCGTGCAGCCTATCCACAGGCACAACAGCACTGGGCTTCTGTGCTTTCCCAGAGACTCAGCATCTCACGGTGCTCGTTCTCGGCAGAGCCTATTTGCGAAAAAGCAAACGTCCGGCTCTTTCTCCCACAAGGAAGGGGCCAGCCCTGAAAGCTCTTGCTGGTCTTCACTGTCCCCGTGCAGCCTATCCACAGGCACAACAGCACTGGGCTTCTCTGCTTTCTCACAGTCGGTACATCTCACGGCGCTCGTTCTTCAGCAGAGCCTTTTTCTGAAAAGGCAAACGTCCGGCTCCTTCTTCCATAAGGAAAGTGCGACCCCTGAAATCTCTTGCTGCTCTACACCGTCCCCGTGCACCCTATCCACAGGCACAACAACACTGGGCTTCTCTGCTTTTCCACAGACCATACATCTCAAGGCAGTCATTCTCTTCAGAACTTATTTCCAAAAAGGCAAATGTCCTTTTCCTTCTTCCATAAGGAAGGGGTAAGCCCTGAAAGCTCTTGCTGGTCTTCACCGTTCCCGTGCACCCTATCCACAGGCAGAACAGCACTGGGCATCTGTGCTTTCCCAGAGACTCAGCATTTCACGGTGCTCGTTCTCGGCAGATCCTATTTCCGAAAAAGCAAACGTGCGGCTCTTTCTCCCACAAGGAAGGGGCCAGCCCTGAAAGCTCTTGCTGGTCTTCAACGTCGCCGTGCAGCCTATCCACAGGCACAACAGCACTGGGCTTCTCTGCTTTCTCACAGTCGGTACATCTCACGGCGTTCGTTCTCGGCAGAGCCTTTTTCTGAAAAGGCAAACGTCCGGCTCCTTCTTCCATAAGGAAGGGGTAAGCCCTGAAACCTCTTGCTGGTCTTCACCGTTCCCGTGCACCCTATCCACAGGCACAACAGCACTGGGCATCTGTGCTTTCCCAGAGACTCAGCATCTCACGGTGCTTGTTCTCGGCAGACCCTCTTTCCGAAAAATCAAACGTCCGGCTCTTTCTCCCACAAGGAAGGGGCCAGCCCTGAAAGCTCTTGCTGGTCTTCAACGTCCCCGTGCAGCCTATCCACAGGCACAACAGCACTGGGCATCTGTGCTTTCCCAGAGACTCAGCATCTCACGGTGCTCGTTCTCGGCAGAGCCTATTTCCGAAAAAGCAAACGTCCGGCTCTTTCTCCCACAAGGAAGGGGCCAGCCCTGAAAGCTCTTGCTGGTCTTCACCATCCCCGTGCAGCCTATCCACAGGCACAACAGCACTGGGCTTCTCTGCTTTCTCACAGTCGGTACATCTCACGGTGCTCGTTCTCAGCAGAGCCTTTTTCTGAAAAGACAAACGTCCGGCTCCTTCTTCCATAAGGAAGGGGTAAGCCCTGAAACCTCTTGCTGGTCTTCACCGTTCCCGTGCACCCTATCCACAGGCACAACAGAACTGGACTTCTCGGCTTTCCCATAGTCGGTACATCTCACAGCGCTGGTTCTCGGCAGAGCCTCTTTCCGAAAAGGGAAACGTCCGGCTCTTTCTCCCACAAGGAAGGGGCCAGCCCTGAAAGCTCTTGCTGGTCTTCACCATCCCCGTGCAGCCTATCCACAGGCACAACAGCACTGGGCATCTGTGCTTTCCCAGAGACTCAGCATCTCACGGTGCTTGTTCTCGGCAGAGCCTCTTTCCGAAAAATCAAACGTCCGGCTCTTTCTCCCACAAGGAAGGGGCCAGCCCTGAAAGCTCTTGCTGGTCTTCACCATCCCCGTGCAGCCTATCCACAGGCACAACAGCACTGGGCATCTGTGCTTTCCCAGAGACTCAGCATCTCACGGTGCTTGTTCTCGGCAGAGCCTCTTTCCGAAAAATCAAACGTCCGGCTCTTTCTCCCATAAGGAAGAGGACAGCCCTGAAAGCTCTTGCTGGTCTTCACAGTCCCCGTGCAGCCTATCCACAGGCACAACAGCACTGGGCTTCTCTGCTTTCTCACAGTCAGTACATCTCACGGTGCTCGTTCTCAGCAGAGCCTTTTTCTGAAAATGCAAACGTCCGGCTCCTTCTTCCATAAGGAAGGGGCGACCCCTGAAAGCTCTTGCTGGTCTTCACCGTTCCCGTGCACCCTATCCACAGGCACAACAACACTGGGCATCTGTGCTTTCCCAGAAACTCAGCATCTCAAGGTGCTCGTTCTCGGCAGAGACTTTTTCTAAAAAGGCAAACGTCCGGCTCTTTCTCCCACAAGGAAGGGGCCAGCCCTGAAAGCTCTTGCTGGTCTTCACCATCCCCGTGCAGCCTATCCACAGGCACAACAGCACTGGGCATCTGTGCTTTCCCAGAGACTCAGCATCTCACGGTGCTTGTTCTCGGCAGAGCCTCTTTCCGAAAAATCAAACGTCCGGCTCTTTCTCCCACAAGGAAGGGGCCAGCCCTGAAATCTCTTGCTGGTCTTCACAGTCCCCGTGCAGCCTATCCACAGGCACAACAGCACTGGGCTTCTCTGCTTTCTCACAGCCGGTACATCTCACGGTGCTCGTTCTCAGCAGAGCCTTTTTCTGAAAATGCAAACGTCCGGCTCCTTCTTCCATAAGGAAGGGGCGACCCCTGAAAGCTCTTGCTGGTCTTCACCGTTCCCGTGCACCCTATCCACAGGCACAACAGCACTGGGCATCTGTGCTTTCCCATAGTCGGTACATCTCACAGCGCTCGTTCTCGGCAGATCGTTATTCCAAAAAGAAAACGTCCACCTCTTTCTCCCACAAGGAAGGAGCCAGCCCTGAAAGCTCTTGCTGGTCTTCACCATCCCCGTGCAGCCTATCCACAGGCACAACAGCACTGGGCTTCTCTGCTTTCTCACAGTCGGTACATCTCACGGTGCTCGTTCTCAGCAGAGCCTTTTTCTTAAAATGCAAACATCCGGCTCCTTCTTCCATAAGGAAGGGGCGACCCCTGAAAGCTCTTGCTGGTCTTCACCGTTCCCGTGCACCCTATCCACAGGCACAACAGCACTGGGCATCTGTGCTTTCCCAGAGACTCAGCATCTCACGGTGCTTGTTCTCGGCAGAGCCTCTTTCCGAAAAATCAAACGTCCGGCTCTTTCTCCCACAAGGAAGGGGCCAGCCCTGAAAGCTCTTGCTGGTCTTCACAGTCCCCGTGCAGCCTATCCACAGGCACAACAGCACTGGGCTTCTGTGCTTTCCCAGAGACTCAGCATCTCACGGTGCTCGTTCTCGGCAGAGCCTATTTGCGAAAAAGCAAACGTCCGGCTCTTTCTCCCACAAGGAAGGGGCCAGCCCTGAAAGCTCTTGCTGGTCTTCACTGTCCCCGTGCAGCCTATCCACAGGCACAACAGCACTGGGCTTCTCTGCTTTCTCACAGTCGGTACATCTCACGGCGCTCGTTCTTCAGCAGAGCCTTTTTCTGAAAAGGCAAACGTCCGGCTCCTTCTTCCATAAGGAAAGTGCGACCCCTGAAATCTCTTGCTGCTCTACACCGTCCCCGTGCACCCTATCCACAGGCACAACAACACTGGGCTTCTCTGCTTTTCCACAGACCATACATCTCAAGGCAGTCATTCTCTTCAGAACTTATTTCCAAAAAGGCAAATGTCCTTTTCCTTCTTCCATAAGGAAGGGGTAAGCCCTGAAAGCTCTTGCTGGTCTTCACCGTTCCCGTGCACCCTATCCACAGGCAGAACAGCACTGGGCATCTGTGCTTTCCCAGAGACTCAGCATTTCACGGTGCTCGTTCTCGGCAGATCCTATTTCCGAAAAAGCAAACGTGCGGCTCTTTCTCCCACAAGGAAGGGGCCAGCCCTGAAAGCTCTTGCTGGTCTTCAACGTCGCCGTGCAGCCTATCCACAGGCACAACAGCACTGGGCTTCTCTGCTTTCTCACAGTCGGTACATCTCACGGCGTTCGTTCTCGGCAGAGCCTTTTTCTGAAAAGGCAAACGTCCGGCTCCTTCTTCCATAAGGAAGGGGTAAGCCCTGAAACCTCTTGCTGGTCTTCACCGTTCCCGTGCACCCTATCCACAGGCACAACAGCACTGGGCATCTGTGCTTTCCCAGAGACTCAGCATCTCACGGTGCTTGTTCTCGGCAGAGCCTCTTTCCGAAAAATCAAACGTCCGGCTCTTTCTCCCACAAGGAAGGGGCCAGCCCTGAAAGCTCTTGCTGGTCTTCAACGTCCCCGTGCAGCCTATCCACAGGCACAACAGCACTGGGCATCTGTGCTTTCCCAGAGACTCAGCATCTCACGGTGCTCGTTCTCGGCAGAGCCTATTTCCGAAAAAGCAAACGTCCGGCTCTTTCTCCCACAAGGAAGGGGCCAGCCCTGAAAGCTCTTGCTGGTCTTCACCATCCCCGTGCAGCCTATCCACAGGCACAACAGCACTGGGCTTCTCTGCTTTCTCACAGTCGGTACATCTCACGGTGCTCGTTCTCAGCAGAGCCTTTTTCTGAAAAGACAAACGTCCGGCTCCTTCTTCCATAAGGAAGGGGTAAGCCCTGAAACCTCTTGCTGGTCTTCACCGTTCCCGTGCACCCTATCCACAGGCACAACAGAACTGGACTTCTCGGCTTTCCCATAGTCGGTACATCTCACAGCGCTGGTTCTCGGCAGAGCCTCTTTCCGAAAAGGGAAACGTCCGGCTCTTTCTCCCACAAGGAAGGGGCCAACCCTGAAAGCTCTTGCTGCTCTACACCGTCCCCGTGCACCCTATCCACAGGCACAACAGCACTGGGCTTCTCTGCTTTCTCATAGTCGGTACATCTCACGGTGCTCGTTCTCAGCAGAGCCTTTTTCTGAAAAGGAAAAAGTCCGGCTCCTTCTTCCATAAGGAAGGGGCACCCCTGAAAGCTCTTGCTGGTCTTCACCGTTCCCGTGCACCCTATCAACAGGCACAACAGCACTGGGCATCTGTGCTTTCCCATAGTCGGTACATCTCACGGCGCTCGTTCTCGGCAGAGCCTTTTTCCAAAAAGCAAACGTCCGGATTTTTCTCCCACAAGGAAGGAGCCAGCCCTGAAAGCTCTTGCTGGTCTTCAATGTCCCCATGCAGCCTATCCACAGGCACAACAGCACTGGGCATCTGTGCTTTCCCAGAGACTCAGCATCTCACGGTGCTCGTTCTCGGCAGAGCCTATTTCCGAAAAAGCAAACGTCCGGCTCTTTCTCCCACAAGGAAGGGGCCAGCCCTGAAAGCTCTTGCTGGTCTTCACCATCCCCGTGCAGCCTATCCAGAGGCACAACATCACTGGGCTTCTCTGCTTTCTCACAGCCGGTACATCTCACGGTGCTCGTTCTCAGCAGAGCCTTTTTCTGAAAAGGCAAACGTCCGGCTCCTTCTTCCATAAGGAAGGGTTAAGCCCTGAAATCTCTTGCTGCTCTTCACCGTCCCCGTGCAGCCTATCCACAGGCACAACAGCACTGGGCATCTGTGCTTTCCCAGAGACTCAGCATCTCACGGTGCTCATTCTCGGCAGAGCCTATTTCCGAAAAAGCAAACGTGCGGCTCTTTCTCCCACAAGGAAGGGGCCAGCCCTGAAAGCTCTTGCTGGTCTTCACAGTCCCCGTGCAGCCTATCCACAGGCACAACAGCACTGGGCTTCTCTGCTTTCTCACAGTCGGTACATCTCACGGTGCTCGTTCTCAGCAGAGCCTTTTTCTGAAAAGGCAAATGTCCGGCTCATTCTTCCATAAGGAAGGGGCAACCCTGAAAGCTCTTGCTGGTCTTCACCGTTCCCGTGCACCCTATCCACAGGCACAACAGCACTGGGCATGTGTGCTTTCCCATAGTCGGTACATCTCACGGCGCTCGTTCTCGGCAGAGCCTTTTTCCAAAAAGCAAACGTCCGGCTCTTTCTCCCACAAGGAAGGAGCCAGCCCTGAAAGCTCTTGCTGGTCTTCAACGTCCCCGTGCAGCCTATCCACAGGCACAACAGCACTGGGCATCTGTGCTTTCCCAGAGACTCAGCATCTCACGGTGCTCGTTCTCGGCAGAGCCTATTTCCGAAAAAGCAAACGTCCGGCTCTTTCTCCCACAAGGAAGGGGCCAGCCCTGAAAGCTCTTGCTGGTCTTCACCATCCCCGTGCAGCCTATCCACAGGCACAACAGCACTGGGCTTCTCTGCTTTCTCACATTCGGTACATCTCACGGTGCTCGTTCTCAGCAGAGCCTTTTTCTGAAAAGACAAACGTCCGGGTCCTTCTTCCATAAGGAAGGGGTAAGCCCTGAAACCTCTTGCTGCTCTTCACCGTTCCCGTGCACCCTATCCACAGGCACAACAGAACTGGACTTCTCGGCTTTCCCATAGTCGGTACATCTCACAGCGCTGGTTCTCGGCAGAGCCTCTTTCCGAAAAGGGAAACGTCCGGCTCTTTCTCCCACAAGGAAGGGGCCAACCCTGAAAGCTCTTGCTGCTCTACACCGTCCCCGTGCACCCTATCCACAGGCACAACAGCACTGGGCTTCTCTGCTTTCTCATAGTCGGTACATCTCACGGCGTTCGTTCTCGGCAGAGCCTTTTTCTGAAAATGCAAACGTCCGGCTCCTTCTTCCATAAGGAAGGGGTAAGCCCTGAAAGCTCTTGCTGGTCTTCACCATCCCCGTGCAGCCTATCCAAAGGCACAACAGCACTGGGCATCTGTGCTTTCCCAGAGACTCAGCATCTCACGGTGCTTGTTCTCGGCAGAGCCTCTTTCCGAAAAATCAAACGTCCGGCTCTTTCTCCCACAAGGAAGGGGCCAGCCCTGAAAGCTCTTGCTGGTCTTCACAGTCCCCGTGCAGCCTATCCACAGGCACAACAGCACTGGACTTCTCTGCTTTCCCATAGTCGGTACATCTCACGGCGCTCGTTCTCAGCAGAGCCTTTTTCTGAAAAGGCAAATGTCCGGCTCATTCTTCCATAAGGAAGGGGCAACCCTGAAAGCTCTTGCTGGTCTTCACCGTTCCCGTGCAAACTATCCACAGGCACAACAGCACTGGGCATCTGTGCTTTCCCATAGTCGGTACATCTCACGGCGCTCGTTCTCGGCAGAGCCTTTTTCTAAAAAGGCAAACGTCCGGCTCTTTCTCCCACAAGGAAGGGGCCAGCCCTGAAAGCTCTTGCTCGTCTTCAACATCCCCGTGCACCCTATCCACAGGCACAACAGAACTGGACTTCTCTGCTTTCCCATAGTCGGTACATCTCACGGCGCTCGTTCTCAGCAGAGCCTTTTTCTGAAAAGGCAAACGTCCGGCTCCTTCTTCCATAAGGAAGGGGCCAGCCCTGAAAGCTCTTGCTGGTCTTCACCGTTCCCCTGCACCCTATCCACAGGCACAACAGCACTGGGCATCTGTGCTTTCCCATAGTCGGTACATCTCACGGCGCTCGTTCTCGGCAGAGCCTTTTTCCGAAAAGCAAACATCCGGCTCTTTCTCCGACAAGGAAGGGGTAAGCCCTGAAAGCTCTTGCTGCTCTTCACCGTCCCCGTGCAGCCTATCCACAGGCACAACAGCACTGGGCATCTGTGCTTTCCCAGAGACTCAGCATCTCACGGTGCTCGTTCTCGGCAGAGCCTATTTCCGAAAAAGCAAACGTCTGACTCTTTCTCCCACAAGGAAGGTGCCAGCCCTGAAAGCTCTTGCTGGCCTTCACCTTCCCCGTGCACTCTATCCACAGGCACAACAGCACTGGGCATCTGTGCTTTCCCAGAGACTCAGCATGTCACGGTGCTCGTTCTCGGCAGATCCTATTTCCGAAAAAGCAAACGTGCGGCTCTTTCTCCACAAGGAAGGGGCTAGCCCTGAAAGCTCTTGCTGGTCTTCACAGTCCCCGTGCAGCCTATCCACAGGCACAACAGCACTGGGCTTCTCTGCTTTGTCACAGTCGGTACATCTCACGGCGTTCGTTCTCGGCAGAGTTTTTTTCTGAAAAGGCAAACGTCCGGGTCCTTCTTCAATAAGGAAGGGGTAAGCCCTGAAAGCTCTTGCTGCTCTTCACCATCCCCGTGCAGCCTATCCACAGGCACAACAGCACTGGGCATCTGTGCTTTCCCAGAGACTCAGCATCTCACGGAGCTTGTTCTCGGCAGAGCCTCTTTCCGAAAAAGCAAACGTCCGGCTCTTTCTCCCACAAGGAAGGGGCACCCCTGAAAGCTCTTTCTGGTCTTTACCATCCCCGTGCAGCCTATCCACAGGCACAACAGCACTGGGCATCTGTGCTTTCCCAGAGACTCAGCATCTCACGGTGCTTGTTCTCGGCAGAGCCTCTTTCCGAAAAATCAAAAGTCCGCTCTTTCTCCCACAAGGAAGGGGCCAGCCCTGAAAGCTCTTGCTGGTCTTCACAGTCCCCGTGCAGCCTATCCACAGGCACAACAGCACTGGGCTTCTCTGCTTTCTCACAGTCGGTACATCTCACGGTGCTCGTTCTCAGCAGAGCCTTTTTCTGAAAAGGCAAACGTACGACTCCTTCTTCCATAAGGAAGGGGCAACCCCTGAAAGCTCTTGCTGGTCTTCACCGTTCCCGTGCACCCTATCCACAGGCACAACAGAAATGGACTTCTCGGCTTTCCCATAGTCGGTACATCTCACGGCGCTGGTTCTCGGCAGAGACTCTTTCCAAAAAGGGAAACGTCCGGCTCCTTCTCCCACAAGGAAGGGGCCAGCCCTGAAAGCTCTTGCTGGTCTTCACCATTCCCGTGCAGCCTATCCACAGGCACAACAGCACTGGGCATCTGTGCTTTCCCAGAGACTCAGCAACTCACGGTGCTCGTTCTCGGCATATCCTATTTCCGAAAAAGCAAACGTCCGGCTCTTTCTCCACAAGGAAGGGGCCAGCCCTGAAAGCTCTTGCTGGTCTTCACCATCCCCGTGCAGCCTATCCACAGGCACAACAGCACTGGGCATCTGTGCTTTCCCAGAGACTCAGCATCTCACGGTGCTTGTTCTCGGCAGAGCCTCTTTCCGAAAAATCAAACGTCCGGCTCTTTCTCCCACAAGGAAGGGGCCAGCCCTGAAAGCTCTTGCTGGTCTTCACAGTCCCCGTGCAGCCTATCCACAGGCACAACAACACTGGGCTTCTCTGCTTTCACACAGTCGGTACATCTCACGGTGCTCGTTCTCAGCAGAGCCTTTTTCTGAAAATGCAAACGTCCGGCTCCTTCTTCCATAAGGAAGGGGCGACCCCTGAAAGCTCTTGCTGGTCTTCACCGTTCCCGTGCACCCTATCCACAGGCACAACAGCACTGGGCATCTGTGCTTTCCCATAGTCGGTACATCTCACAGCGCTCGTTTTCGGCAGATCGTTATTCCAAAAAGAAAACGTCCACCTCTTTCTCCCACAAGGAAGGAGCCAGCCCTGAATGCTCTTGCTGGTCTTCAACGTCCCCGTGCAGCCTATCCACAGGCACAACAGCACTGGGCTTCTCTGCTTTCTCACAGTCGGTACATCTCACGGCGTTCGTTCTCAGCAGAGCCTTTTTCTGAAAAGGCAAACGTCCGGTTCCTTCTTCCATAAGTAAGGCGTAAGCCCTGAAAGCTCTTGCTGCTCTTCACCGTCCCCGTGCAGCCTATCCACAGGCACAACAGCACTGGGCATCTGTGCTTTCCCAGAGACTCAGCATCTCACGGTGCTTGTTCTCGGCAGAGCCTCTTTCCGAAAAATCAAACGTCCGGCTCTTTCTCCCACAAGGAAGGGGCCAGCCCTGAAAGCTCTTGCTGGTCTTCACAGTCCCCGTGCAGCCTATCCACAGGCACAACAGCACTGGGCTTCTGTGCTTTCTCACAGTCGGTACATCTCACGGTGCTCGTTCTCAGCAGAGCCTTTTTCTGAAAAGGCAAACGTCCGGCTCCTTGTTCCATAAGGAATGTGCGACCCCTGAAAGCTCTTGCTGCTCTACACCGTCCCCGTGCACCCTATCCACAGGCACAACAGCACTGGGCATCTGTGCTTTCCCATAGTCGGTACATCTCACGGCGCTTGTTCTCGGCAGAGCCTTTTTCCAAAAATCAAACGTCCGGCTCTTTCTCCCACAAGGAAGGAGCCAGCCCTGAAAGCTCTTGCTGGTCTTCACCATCCCCGTGCAGCCTATCCACAGGCACAACAGCACTGGGCTTCTCTGCTTTCTCACAGTCGGTACATCTCACGGTGCTCGTTCTCAGCAGAGCCTTTTTCTGAAAATGCAAACGTCCGGCTCCTTCTCCCACAAGGAAGGGGCGACCCCTGAAAGCTCTTGCTGGTCTTCACCGTTCCCGTGCACCCTATCCACAGGCACAACAACACTGGGCATCTGTGCTTTCCCAGAAACTCAGCATCTCAAGGTGCTCGTTCTCGGCAGATCCTATTTCCGAAAAAGCAAACGTCCGGCTCTTTCTCCCACAAGGAAGGGGCCAGCCCTGAAAGCTCTTGCTGGTCTTCACCGTCCCCGTGCAGCCTATCCACAGGCACAACAGCACTGGGCATCTGTGCTTTCCCAGAGACTCAGCATCTCACGGTGCTTGTTCTCGGCAGAGCCTCTTTCCGAAAAATCAAACGTCCGGCTCTTTCTCCCACAAGGAAGGGGCCAGCCCTGAAAGCTCTTGCTGGTCTTCACAGTCCCCGTGCAGCCTATCCACAGGCACAACAGCACTGGGCTTCTCTGCTTTCTCACAGTCAGTACATCTCACGGTGCTCGTTCTCAGCAGAGCCTTTTTCTGAAAATGCAAACGTCCGGCTCCTTCTTCCATAAGGAAGGGGCGACCCCTGAAAGCTCTTGCTGGTCTTCACCGTTCCCGTGCACCCTATCCACAGGCACAACAACACTGGGCATCTGTGCTTTCCCAGAAACTCAGCATCTCAAGGTGCTCGTTCTCGGCAGATCCTATTTCCGAAAAAGCAAACGTCCGGCTCTTTCTCCCACAAGGAAGGGGCCAGCCCTGAAAGCTCTTGCTGGTCTTCACCATCCCCGTGCAGCCTATCCACAGGCACAACAGCACTGGGCATCTGTGCTTTCCCAGAGACTCAGCATCTCACGGTGCTCGTTCTCGGCAGAGCCTCTTTCCGAAAAATCAAACGTCCGGCTCTTTCTCCCACAAGGAAGGGGCCAGCCCTGAAATCTCTTGCTGGTCTTCACAGTCCCCGTGCAGCCTATCCACAGGCACAACAGCACTGGGCTTCTCTGCTTTCTCACAGTCGGTACATCTCACGGCGTTCGTTCTCAGCAGAGCCTTTTTCTGAAAAGGCAAACGTCCGGTTCCTTCTTCCATAAGTAAGGCGTAAGCCCTGAAAGCTCTTGCTGCTCTTCACCGTCCCCGTGCAGCCTATCCACAGGCACAACAGCACTGGGCATCTGTGCTTTCCCAGAGACTCAGCATCTCACGGTGCTTGTTCTCGGCAGAGCCTCTTTCCGAAAAATCAAACGTCCGGCTCTTTCTCCCACAAGGAAGGGGCCAGCCCTGAAAGCTCTTGCTGGTCTTCACAGTCCCCGTGCAGCCTATCCACAGGCACAACAGCACTGGGCTTCTGTGCTTTCTCACAGTCGGTACATCTCACGGTGCTCGTTCTCAGCAGAGCCTTTTTCTGAAAAGGCAAACGTCCGGCTCCTTGTTCCATAAGGAATGTGCGACCCCTGAAAGCTCTTGCTGCTCTACACCGTCCCCGTGCACCCTATCCACAGGCACAACAGCACTGGGCATCTGTGCTTTCCCATAGTCGGTACATCTCACGGCGCTTGTTCTCAGCAGAGCCTTTTTCCAAAAATGAAACGTCCGGCTCTTTCTCCCACAAGGAAGGGGCCAGCCCTGAAAGCTCTTGCTCGTCTTCAACATCCCCGTGCAGCCTATCCGCAGGCACAACAGCACTGGGCTTCTCTGCTTTCTCAAAGTCGGTACATCTCACGGTGCTCGTTCTCAGCAGAGCCTTTTTCTGAAAAGGCAAACGTCCGGCTCCTTCTTCCATAAGGAAGGGGCGACCCCTGAAAGCTCTTGCTGGTCTTCACCGTTCCCGTGCACCCTATCCACAGGCACAACAGCACTGGGCATCTGTGCTTTCCCATAGTCGGTACATCTCACGGCGCTCGTTCTCGGCAGAGCCTTTTTCCGAAAAGCAAACATCCGGCTCTTTCTCCGACAAGGAAGGGGTAAGCCCTGAAAGCTCTTGCTGCTCTTCACCGTCCCCGTGCAGCCTATCCACAGGCACAACAGCACTGGGCATCTGTGCTTTCCCAGAGACTCAGCATCTCACGGTGCTCGTTCTCGGCAGAGCCTATTTCCGAAAAAGCAAACGTCTGGCTCTTTCTCCCACAAGGAAGGTGCCAGCCCTGAAAGCTCTTGCTGGCCTTCACCTTCCCCGTGCACTCTATCCACAGGCACAACAGCACTGGGCATCTGTGCTTTCCCAGAGACTCAGCATGTCACGGTGCTCGTTCTCGGCAGATCCTATTTCCGAAAAAGCAAACGTGCGGCTCTTTCTCCACAAGGAAGGGGCTAGCCCTGAAAGCTCTTGCTGGTCTTCACAGTCCCCGTGCAGCCTATCCACAGGCACAACAGCACTGGGCTTCTCTGCTTTGTCACAGTCGGTACATCTCACGGCGTTCGTTCTCGGCAGAGTTTTTTTCTGAAAAGGCAAACGTCCGGGTCCTTCTTCAATAAGGAAGGGGTAAGCCCTGAAAGCTCTTGCTGCTCTTCACCATCCCCGTGCAGCCTATCCACAGGCACAACAGCACTGGGCATCTGTGCTTTCCCAGAGACTCAGCATCTCACGGAGCTTGTTCTCGGCAGAGCCTCTTTCCGAAAAAGCAAACGTCCGGCTCTTTCTCCCACAAGGAAGGGGCACCCCTGAAAGCTCTTTCTGGTCTTTACCATCCCCGTGCAGCCTATCCACAGGCACAACAGCACTGGGCATCTGTGCTTTCCCAGAGACTCAGCATCTCACGGTGCTTGTTCTCGGCAGAGCCTCTTTCCGAAAAATCAAAAGTCCGCTCTTTCTCCCACAAGGAAGGGGCCAGCCCTGAAAGCTCTTGCTGGTCTTCACAGTCCCCGTGCAGCCTATCCACAGGCACAACAGCACTGGGCTTCTCTGCTTTCTCACAGTCGGTACATCTCACGGTGCTCGTTCTCAGCAGAGCCTTTTTCTGAAAAGGCAAACGTACGACTCCTTCTTCCATAAGGAAGGGGCAACCCCTGAAAGCTCTTGCTGGTCTTCACCGTTCCCGTGCACCCTATCCACAGGCACAACAGAAATGGACTTCTCGGCTTTCCCATAGTCGGTACATCTCACGGCGCTGGTTCTCGGCAGAGACTCTTTCCAAAAAGGGAAACGTCCGGCTCCTTCTCCCACAAGGAAGGGGCCAGCCCTGAAAGCTCTTGCTGGTCTTCACCATTCCCGTGCAGCCTATCCACAGGCACAACAGCACTGGGCATCTGTGCTTTCCCAGAGACTCAGCAACTCACGGTGCTCGTTCTCGGCATATCCTATTTCCGAAAAAGCAAACGTCCGGCTCTTTCTCCACAAGGAAGGGGCCAGCCCTGAAAGCTCTTGCTGGTCTTCACCATCCCCGTGCAGCCTATCCACAGGCACAACAGCACTGGGCATCTGTGCTTTCCCAGAGACTCAGCATCTCACGGTGCTTGTTCTCGGCAGAGCCTCTTTCCGAAAAATCAAACGTCCGGCTCTTTCTCCCACAAGGAAGGGGCGACCCCTGAAAGCTCTTGCTGGTCTTCACCGTTCCCGTGCACCCTATCCACAGGCACAACAGCACTGGGCATCTGTGCTTTCCCATAGTCGGTACATCTCACAGCGCTCGTTCTCGGCAGATCGTTATTCCAAAAAGAAAACGTCCACCTCTTTCTCCCACAAGGAAGGAGCCAGCCCTGAATGCTCTTGCTGGTCTTCAACGTCCCCGTGCAGCCTATCCACAGGCACAACAGCACTGGGCTTCTCTGCTTTCTCACAGTCGGTACATCTCACGGCGTTCGTTCTCAGCAGAGCCTTTTTCTGAAAAGGCAAACGTCCGGTTCCTTCTTCCATAAGTAAGGCGTAAGCCCTGAAAGCTCTTGCTGCTCTTCACCGTCCCCGTGCAGCCTATCCACAGGCACAACAGCACTCGGCATCTGTGCTTTCCCAGAGACTCAGCATCTCACGGTGCTTGTTCTCGGCAGAGCCTCTTTCCGAAAAATCAAACGTCCGGCTCTTTCTCCCACAAGGAAGGGGCCAGCCCTGAAAGCTCTTGCTGGTCTTCACAGTCCCCGTGCAGCCTATCCACAGGCACAACAGCACTGGGCTTCTGTGCTTTCTCACAGTCGGTACATCTCACGGTGCTCGTTCTCAGCAGAGCCTTTTTCTGAAAAGGCAAACGTCCGGCTCCTTGTTCCATAAGGAATGTGCGACCCCTGAAAGCTCTTGCTGCTCTACACCGTCCCCGTGCACCCTATCCACAGGCACAACAGCACTGGGCATCTGTGCTTTCCCATAGTCGGTACATCTCACGGCGCTTGTTCTCGGCAGAGCCTTTTTCCAAAAATCAAACGTCCGGCTCTTTCTCCCACAAGGAAGGAGCCAGCCCTGAAAGCTCTTGCTGGTCTTCACCATCCCCGTGCAGCCTATCCACAGGCACAACAGCACTGGGCTTCTCTGCTTTCTCACAGTCGGTACATCTCACGGTGCTCGTTCTCAGCAGAGCCTTTTTCTGAAAATGCAAACGTCCGGCTCCTTCACCCACAAGGAAGGGGCGACCCCTGAAAGCTCTTGCTGGTCTTCACCGTTCCCGTGCACCCTATCCACAGGCACAACAACACTGGGCATCTGTGCTTTCCCAGAAACTCAGCATCTCAAGGTGCTCGTTCTCGGCAGATCCTATTTCCGAAAAAGCAAACGTCCGGCTCTTTCTCCCACAAGGAAGGGGCCAGCCCTGAAAGCTCTTGCTGGTCTTCACCGTCCCCGTGCAGCCTATCCACAGGCACAACAGCACTGGGCATCTGTGCTTTCCCAGAGACTCAGCATCTCACGGTGCTTGTTCTCGGCAGAGCCTCTTTCCGAAAAATCAAACGTCCGGCTCTTTCTCCCACAAGGAAGGGGCCAGCCCTGAAAGCTCTTGCTGGTCTTCACAGTCCCTGTGCAGCCTATCCACAGGCACAACAGCACTGGGCTTCTCTGCTTTCTCACAGTCAGTACATCTCACGGTGCTCGTTCTCAGCAGAGCCTTTTTCTGAAAATGCAAACGTCCGGCTCCTTCTTCCATAAGGAAGGGGCGACCCCTGAAAGCTCTTGCTGGTCTTCACCGTTCCCGTGCACCCTATCCACAGGCACAACAACACTGGGCATCTGTGCTTTCCCAGAAACTCAGCATCTCAAGGTGCTCGTTCTCGGCAGATCCTATTTCCGAAAAAGCAAACGTCCGGCTCTTTCTCCCACAAGGAAGGGGCCAGCCCTGAAAGCTCTTGCTGGTCTTCACCATCCCCGTGCAGCCTATCCACAGGCACAACAGCACTGGGCATCTGTGCTTTCCCAGAGACTCAGCATCTCACGGTGCTCGTTCTCGGCAGAGCCTCTTTCCGAAAAATCAAACGTCCGGCTCTTTCTCCCACAAGGAAGGGGCCAGCCCTGAAATCTCTTGCTGGTCTTCACAGTCCCCGTGCAGCCTATCCACAGGCACAACAGCACTGGGCTTCTCTGCTTTCTCACAGTCGGTACATCTCACGGCGTTCGTTCTCAGCAGAGCCTTTTTCTGAAAAGGCAAACGTCCGGTTCCTTCTTCCATAAGTAAGGCGTAAGCCCTGAAAGCTCTTGCTGCTCTTCACCGTCCCCGTGCAGCCTATCCACAGGCACAACAGCACTGGGCATCTGTGCTTTCCCAGAGACTCAGCATCTCACGGTGCTTGTTCTCGGCAGAGCCTCTTTCCGAAAAATCAAACGTCCGGCTCTTTCTCCCACAAGGAAGGGGCCAGCCCTGAAAGCTCTTGCTGGTCTTCACAGTCCCCGTGCAGCCTATCCACAGGCACAACAGCACTGGGCTTCTGTGCTTTCTCACAGTCGGTACATCTCACGGCGCTTGTTCTCGGCAGAGCCTTTTTCCAAAAATCAAACGTCCGGCTCTTTCTCCCACAAGGAAGGAGCCAGCCCTGAAAGCTCTTGCTGGTCTTCACCATCCCCGTGCAGCCTATCCACAGGCACAACAGCACTGGGCTTCTCTGCTTTCTCACAGTCGGTACATCTCACGGTGCTCGTTCTCAGCAGAGCCTTTTTCTGAAAATGCAAACGTCCGGCTCCTTCTCCCACAAGGAAGGGGCGACCCCTGAAAGCTCTTGCTGGTCTTCACCGTTCCCGTGCACCCTATCCACAGGCACAACAACACTGGGCATCTGTGCTTTCCCAGAAACTCAGCATCTCAAGGTGCTCGTTCTCGGCAGATCCTATTTCCGAAAAAGCAAACGTCCGGCTCTTTCTCCCACAAGGAAGGGGCCAGCCCTGAAAGCTCTTGCTGGTCTTCACCGTCCCCGTGCAGCCTATCCACAGGCACAACAGCACTGGGCATCTGTGCTTTCCCAGAGACTCAGCATCTCACGGTGCTTGTTCTCGGCAGAGCCTCTTTCCGAAAAATCAAACGTCCGGCTCTTTCTCCCACAAGGAAGGGGCCAGCCCTGAAAGCTCTTGCTGGTCTTCACAGTCCCTGTGCAGCCTATCCACAGGCACAACAGCACTGGGCTTCTCTGCTTTCTCACAGTCAGTACATCTCACGGTGCTCGTTCTCAGCAGAGCCTTTTTCTGAAAATGCAAACGTCCGGCTCCTTCTTCCATAAGGAAGGGGCGACCCCTGAAAGCTCTTGCTGGTCTTCACCGTTCCCGTGCACCCTATCCACAGGCACAACAACACTGGGCATCTGTGCTTTCCCAGAAACTCAGCATCTCAAGGTGCTCGTTCTCGGCAGATCCTATTTCCGAAAAAGCAAACGTCCGGCTCTTTCTCCCACAAGGAAGGGGCCAGCCCTGAAAGCTCTTGCTGGTCTTCACCATCCCCGTGCAGCCTATCCACAGGCACAACAGCACTGGGCATCTGTGCTTTCCCAGAGACTCAGCATCTCACGGTGCTCGTTCTCGGCAGAGCCTCTTTCCGAAAAATCAAACGTCCGGCTCTTTCTCCCACAAGGAAGGGGCCAGCCCTGAAATCTCTTGCTGGTCTTCACAGTCCCCGTGCAGCCTATCCACAGGCACAACAGCACTGGGCTTCTCTGCTTTCTCACAGTCGGTACATCTCACGGCGTTCGTTCTCAGCAGAGCCTTTTTCTGAAAAGGCAAACGTCCGGTTCCTTCTTCCATAAGTAAGGCGTAAGCCCTGAAAGCTCTTGCTGCTCTTCACCGTCCCCGTGCAGCCTATCCACAGGCACAACAGCACTGGGCATCTGTGCTTTCCCAGAGACTCAGCATCTCACGGTGCTTGTTCTCGGCAGAGCCTCTTTCCGAAAAATCAAACGTCCGGCTCTTTCTCCCACAAGGAAGGGGCCAGCCCTGAAAGCTCTTGCTGGTCTTCACAGTCCCCGTGCAGCCTATCCACAGGCACAACAGCACTGGGCTTCTGTGCTTTCTCACAGTCGGTACATCTCACGGTGCTCGTTCTCAGCAGAGCCTTTTTCTGAAAAGGCAAACGTCCGGCTCCTTGTTCCATAAGGAATGTGCGACCCCTGAAAGCTCTTGCTGCTCTACACCGTCCCCGTGCACCCTATCCACAGGCACAACAGCACTGGGCATCTGTGCTTTCCCATAGTCGGTACATCTCACGGCGCTTGTTCTCGGCAGAGCCTTTTTCCAAAAATCAAACGTCCGGCTCTTTCTCCCACAAGGAAGGAGCCAGCCCTGAAAGCTCTTGCTGGTCTTCACCATCCCCGTGCAGCCTATCCGCAGGCACAACAGCACTGGGCTTCTCTGCTTTCTCACAGTCGGTACATCTCACGGTGCTCGTTCTCAGCAGAGCCTTTTTCTGAAAAGGCAAACGTCCGGCTCCTTCTTCCATAAGGAAGGGGCGACCCCTGAAAGCTCTTGCTGGTCTTCACCGTTCCCGTGCACCCTATCCACAGGCACAACAGAACTGGACTTCTCTGCTTTCCCATAGTCGGTACATCTCACGGCGCTCGTTCTCAGCAGAGCCTTTTTCTGAAAAGGCAAACGTCCGGCTCCTTCTTCCATAAGGAAGGGGCCAGCCTTGAAAGCTCTTGCTGGTCTTCACAGTTCCCGTGCACCCTATCCACAGGCACAACAGCACTGGGCATCTGTGCTTTCCCATAGTCGGTACATCTCACGGCGCTCGTTCTCGGCAGAGCCTTTTTCCGATAAGCAAACATCCGGCTCTTTCTCCGACAAGGAAGGGGTAAGCCCTGAAAGCTCTTGCTGGTCTTCACAGTCCCCGTGCAGCCTATCCACAGGCACAACAGCACTGGGCTTCTCTGCTTTGTCACAGTCGGTACATCTCACGGCGTTCGTTCTCGGCAGAGTTTTTTTCTGAAAAGGCAAACGTCCGGGTCCTTCTTCAATAAGGAAGGGGTAAGCCCTGAAAGCTCTTGCTGCTCTTCACCATCCCCGTGCAGCCTATCCACAGGCACAACAGCACTGGGCATCTGTGCTTTCCCAGAGACTCAGCATCTCACGGTGCTTGTTCTCGGCAGAGCCTATTTCCGAAAAAGCAAACGTCCGGCTCTTTCTCCCACAAGGAAGGGGCCAGCCCTGAAAGCTCTTTCTGGTCTTTACCATCCCCGTGCAGCCTATCCACAGGCACAACAGCACTGGGCCTCTCTGCTTTCCCAGAGACTCAGCATCTCACGGTGCTTGTTCTCGGCAGAGCCTCTTTCCGAAAAATCAAAAGTCCGCTCTTTCTCCCACAAGGAAGGGGCCAGCCCTGAAAGCTCTTGCTGGTCTTCACAGTCCCCGTGCAGCCTATCCACAGGCACAACAGCACTGGGCTTCTCTGCTTTCTCACAGTCGGTACATCTCACGGTGCTCGTTCTCAGCAGAGCCTTTTTCTGAAAAGGCAAACGTACGACTCCTTCTTCCATAAGGAAGGGGCAACCCCTGAAAGCTCTTGCTGGTCTTCACCGTTCCCGTGCACCCTATCCACAGGCACAACAGAAATGGACTTCTCGGCTTTCCCATAGTCGGTACATCTCACGGCGCTGGTTCTCGGCAGAGACTCTTTCCAAAAAGGGAAACGTCCGGCTCCTTCTCCCACAAGGAAGGGGCCAGCCCTGAAAGCTCTTGCTGGTCTTCACCATTCCCGTGCAGCCTATCCACAGGCACAACAGCACTGGGCATCTGTGCTTTCCCAGAGACTCAGCAACTCACGGTGCTCGTTCTCGGCATATCCTATTTCCGAAAAAGCAAACGTCCGGCTCTTTCTCCACAAGGAAGGGGCCAGCCCTGAAAGCTCTTGCTGGTCTTCACAGTCCCCGTGCAGCCTATCCACAGGCACAACAGCACTGGGCTTCTCTGCTTTGTCACAGTCGGTACATCTCACGGCGTTCGTTCTCGGCAGAGTTTTTTTCTGAAAAGGCAAACGTCCGGGTCCTTCTTCCATAAGGAAGGGGTAAGCCCTGAAAGCTCTTGCTGCTCTTCACCGTCCCCGTGCAGCCTATCCACAGGCACAACAGCACTGGGCATCTGTGCTTTCCCAGAGACTCAGCATCTCACGGTGCTTGTTCTCGGCAGAGCCTCTTTCCGAAAAATCAAAAGTCCGCTCTTTCTCCCACAAGGAAGGGGCCAGCCCTGAAAGCTCTTGCTGGTCTTCACCGTTCCCGTGCACCCTATCCACAGGCACAACAGAAATGGACTTCTCGGCTTTCCCATAGTCGGTACATCTCACGGCGCTGGTTCTCGGCAGAGACTCTTTCCAAAAAGGGAAACGTCCGGCTCCTTCTCCCACAAGGAAGGGGCCAGCCTTGAAAGCTCTTGCTGGTCTTCACCATTCCCGTGCAGCCTATCCACAGGCACAACAGCACTGGGCATCTGTGCTTTCCCAGAGACTCAGCAACTCACGGTGCTCGTTCTCGGCATATCCTATTTCCGAAAAAGCAAACGTCCGGCTCTTTCTCCACAAGGAAGGGGCCAGCCCTGAAAGCTCTTGCTGGTCTTCACAGTCCCCGTGCAGCCTATCCACAGGCACAACAGCACTGGGCTTCTCTGCTTTGTCACAGTCGGTACATCTCACGGCGTTCGTTCTCGGCAGAGTTTTTTTCTGAAAAGGCAAACGTCCGGGTCCTTCTTCCATAAGGAAGGGGTAAGCCCTGAAAGCTCTTGCTGCTCTTCACCGTCCCCGTGCAGCCTATCCACAGGCACAACAGCACTGGGCATCTGTGCTTTCCCAGAGACTCAGCATCTCACGGTGCTCGTTCTCGGCAGAGCGTATTTCCGATAAAGCAAATGTCTGGCTCTTTCTCCCATAAGGAAGAGGACAGCCCTGAAAGCTCTTGCTGGTCTTCACCATCCCCGTGCACCCTATCCACAGGCACAACAGAACTGGACTTCTCGGCTTTCCCATAGTCGGTACATCTCACGGCGCTGGTTGTCTGTAGAGACTCTTTCCAAAAAGGGAAATGTCCTGCTTTTCTCCCACAAGGAAGGGGCCAGCCCTGAAAGCTCTTGCTGGTCTTCACCGTTCCCGTGCACTCTATCCACAGGCACAACAGCACTGGGCATCTGTGCTTTCCCAGAGACTCAGCATATCACGGTGCTCGTTCTCGGCAGATCCTATTTCCGAAAAAGCAAACGTGCGGCTCTTTCTCCACAAGGAAGGGGCCAGCCCTGAAAGCTCTTGCTGGTCTTCACAGTCCCCGTGCAGCCTATCCACAGGCACAACAGCACTGGGCTTCTCTGCTTTCTCACAGTCGGTACATCTCACGGCGTTCGTTCTCGGCAGAGTTTTTTTCTGAAAAGGCAAACGTCCGGGTCCTACTTCCATAAGGAAGGGGTAAGCCCTGAAAGCTCTTGCTGCTCTTCACCGTCCCCGTGCAGCCTATCCACAGGCACAACAGCACTGGGCATCTGTGCTTTCCCAGAAACTCAGCATCTCACGGCGTTCGTTCTCGGCAGAGCCTCTTTCCGAAAAAGCAAACGTCCGGCTCTTTCTCCCACAAGGAAGGGGCCAGCCCTGAAAGCTCTTGCTGGTCTTCACCATCCCCGTGCAGCCTCTCCACAGGCACAACAGCACAGGGCTTCTCTGCTTTCTCACAGTCGGTACATCTCACGGTGCTCGTTCTCTGCAGAGCCTTTTTCTGAAACGACAAACGTCCGGCTCCTTCTTGCATAAGGAAGGGGTAAGCCCTGAAAGCTCTTGCCGGTCTTCACCGTTCCCGTGCACCCTATCCACAGGCACAACAGCACTGGGCATCTGTGCTTTCCCATAGTCGGTACATCTCACGGCGCTCGTTCTCGGCAGAGCCTTTTTCCAAAAAGCAAACGTCCGGATTTTTCTCCCACAAGGAAGGAGCCAGCCCTGAAAGCTCTTGCTGGTCTTCACCATTCCCCGTGCAGCCTATCCACAGGCACAACAGCACTGGGCATCTGTGCTTTCCCAGAGACTCAGCATCTCACGGTGCTTGTTCTCGGCAGAGCCTCTTTCCGAAAAATCAAACGTCCGGCTCTTTCTCCCACAAGGAAGGGGCCACCCCTGAAATCTCTTGCTGGTCTTCACAGTCCCCGTGCAGCCTATCCACAGGCACAACAGCACTGGGCTTCTCTGCTTTCACACAGTCGGTACATCTCACGGTGCTCGTTCTCAGCAGAGCCTTTTTCTGAAAAGGCAAACGTCCAGCTCCTTCTTCCATAAGGAAGGGGCGACCCCTGAAAGCTCTTGCTGGTCTTCACCGTTCCCGTGCACCCTATCCACAGGCACAACAGCACTGGGCATCTGTGCTTTCCCATAGTCGGTACATCTCACAGCGCTCGTTCTCGGCAGATCCTTATTCCAAAAAGAAAACGTCCACCTCTTTCTCCCACAAGGAAGGAGCCAGCCCTGAATGCTCTTGCTGGTCTTCAACGTCCCCGTGCAGCCTATCCACAGGCACAACAGCACTGGGCTTCTCTGCTTTCTCACAGTCGGTACATCTCACGGCGTTCGTTCTCGGCAGAGCCTTTTTCTGAAAAGGCAAACGTCCGGCTCCTTCTTCCATAAGGAAGGGGTAAGCCCTGAAAGCTCTTGCTGGTCTTCACCGTTCCCGTGCAACCTATCCACAGGCACAACAACACTGGGCATCTGTGCTTTCCCAGAGACTCAGCATCTCACGGTGCTTGTTCTCGGCAGAGCCTCTTTCCGAAAAATCAAACGTCCGGCTCTTTCTCCCACAAGGAAGGGGCCAGCCCTGAAAGCTCTTGCTGGTCTTCACCATCCCCGTGCAGCCTATCCACAGGCACAACAGCACTGGGCATCTGTGCTTTCCCAGAGACTCAGCATCTCACGGTGCTTGTTCTCGGCAGAGCCTCTTTCCGAAAAATCAAACGTCTGGCTCTTTCTCCCACAAGGAAGGGGCCAGCCCTGAAAGCTCTTGCTGGTCTTCACAGTCCCCGTGCAGCCTATCCACAGGCACAACAGCACTGGGCTTCTCTGCTTTCTCACAGTCAGTACATCTCACGGTGCTCGTTCTCAGCAGAGCCTTTTTCTGAAAATGCAAACGTCCGGCTCCTTCTTCCATAAGGAAGGGGCGACCCCTGAAAGCTCTTGCTGGTCTTCACCGTTCCCGTGCACCCTATCCACAGGCACAACAACACTGGGCATCTGTGCTTTCCCAGAAACTCAGCATCTCAAGGTGCTCGTTCTCGGCAGATCCTATTTCCGAAAAAGCAAACGTCTGGCTCTTTCTCCCACAAGGAAGGGGCCAGCCCTGAAAGCTCTTGCTGGTCTTCACCATCCCCGTGCAGCCTATCCACAGGCACAACAGCACTGGGCATCTGTGCTTTCCCAGAGACTCAGCATCTCACGGTGCTTGTTCTCGGCAGAGCCTCTTTCCGAAAAATCAAACGTCCGGCTCTTTCTCCCACAAGGAAGGGGCCAGCCCTGAAATCTCTTGCTGGTCTTCACAGTCCCCGTGCAGCCTATCCACAGGCACAACAGCACTGGGCTTCTCTGCTTTCACACAGTCGGTACATCTCACGGTGCTCGTTCTCAGCAGAGCCTTTTTCTGAAAATGCAAACGTCCGGCTCCTTCTTCCATAAGGAAGGGGCGACCCCTGAAAGCTCTTGCTGGTCTTCACCGTTCCCGTGCACCCTATCCACAGGCACAACAGCACTGGGCATCTGTGCTTTCCCATAGTCGGTACATCTCACAGCGCTCGTTCTCGGCAGATCGTTATTCCAAAAAAAAACGTCCACCTCTTTCTCCCACAAGGAAGGAGCCAGCCCTGAATGCTCTTGCTGGTCTTCAACGTCCCCGTGCAGCCTATCCACAGGCACAACAGCACTGGGCTTCTCTGCTTTCTCACAGTCGGTACATCTCACGGCGTTCGTTCTCAGCAGAGCCTTTTTCTGAAAAGGCAAACGTCCGGTTCCTTCTTCCATAAGTAAGGCGTAAGCCCTGAAAGCTCTTGCTGCTCTTCACCGTCCCCGTGCAGCCTATCCACAGGCACAACAGCACTCGGCATCTGTGCTTTCCCAGAGACTCAGCATCTCACGGTGCTTGTTCTCGGCAGAGCCTCTTTCCGAAAAATCAAACGTCCGGCTCTTTCTCCCACAAGGAAGGGGCCAGCCCTGAAAGCTCTTGCTGGTCTTCACAGTCCCCGTGCAGCCTATCCACAGGCACAACAGCACTGGGCTTCTCTGCTTTCTCACAGTCGGTACATCTCACTGTGCTCGTTCTCAGCAGAGCCTTTTTCTGAAAAGGCAAACATCCGGCTCCTTGTTCCATAAGGAATGTGCGACCCCTGAAAGCTCTTGCTGCTCTACACCGTCCCCGTGCACCCTATCCACAGGCACAACAGCACTGGGCATCTGTGCTTTCCCATAGTCGGTACATCTCACGGCGCTTGTTCTCGGCAGAGCCTTTTTCCAAAAATCAAACGTCCGCCTCTTTCTCCCACAAGGAAGGAGCCAGCCCTGAAAGCTCTTGCTGGTCTTCACCATCCCCGTGCAGCCTATCCACAGGCACAACAGCACTGGGCTTCTCTGCTTTCTCACAGTCGGTACATCTCACGGTGCTCGTTCTCAGCAGAGCCTTTTTCTGAAAATGCAAACGTCCGGCTCCTTCTCCCACAAGGAAGGGGCGACCCCTGAAAGCTCTAACTGGTCTTCACCGTTCCCGTGCACCCTATCCACAGGCACAACAACACTGGGCATCTGTGCTTTCCCAGAAACTCAGCATCTCACGGCGCTCGTTCTCGGCAGATCCTTATTCCAAAAAGAAAACGTCCACCTCTTTCTCCCACAAGGAAGGAGCCAGCCCTGAATGCTCTTGCTGGTCTTCAACGTCCCCGTGCAGCCTATCCACAGGCACAACAGCACTGGGCATCTGTGCTTTCCCAGAGACTCAGCATCTCACGGTGCTTGTTCTCGGCAGAGCCTCTTTCCGAAAAATCAAACGTCCGGCTCTTTCTCCCACAAGGAAGGGGCCAGCCCTGAAAGCTCTTGCTGGTCTTCACAGTCCCCGTGCAGCCTATCCACAGGCACAACAGCACTGGGCTTCTGTGCTTTCCCAGAGACTCAGCATCTCACGGTGCTCGTTCTCGGCAGAGCCTATTTGCGAAAAAGCAAACGTCCGGCTCTTTCTCCCACAAGGAAGGGGCCAGCCCTGAAAGCTCTTGCTGGTCTTCACAGTCCCCGTGCAGCCTATCCACAGGCACAACAGCACTGGGCTTCTGTGCTTTCCCAGAGACTCAGCATCTCACGGTGCTCGTTCTCGGCAGAGCCTATTTGCGAAAAAGCAAACGTCCGGCTCTTTCTCCCACAAGGAAGGGGCCAGCCCTGAAAGCTCTTGCTGGTCTTCACAGTCCCCGTGCAGCCTATCCACAGGCACAACAGCACTGGGCTTCTCTGCTTTCTCACAGTCGGTACATCTCACGGCGCTCGTTCTTCAGCAGAGCCTTTTTCTGAAAAGGCAAACGTCCGGCTCCTTCTTCCATAAGGAAAGTGCGACCCCTGAAATCTCTTGCTGCTCTACACCGTCCCCGTGCACCCTATCCACAGGCACAACAGCACTGGGCTTCTCTGCTTTCTCACAGTCGGTACATCTCACGGCGTTCGTTCTCGGCAGAGCCTTTTTCTGAAAAGGCAAACGTCCGGCTCCTTCTTCCATAAGGAAGGGGTAAGCCCTGAAAGCTCTTGCTGGTCTTCACCGTTCCCGTGCACCCTATCCACAGGCACAACAGCACTGGGCATCTGTGCTTTCCCAGAGACTCAGCATCTCACGGTGCTTGTTCTCGGCAGAGCCTCTTTCCGAAAAATCAAACGTCCGGCTCTTTCTCCCACAAGGAAGGGGCCAGCCCTGAAAGCTCTTGCTGGTCTTCAACGTCCCCGTGCAGCCTATCCACAGGCACAACAGCACTGGGCATCTGTGCTTTCCCAGAGACTCAGCATCTCACGGTGCTCGTTCTCGGCAGAGCCTATTTCCGAAAAAGCAAACGTCCGGCTCTTTCTCCCACAAGGAAGGGGCCAGCCCTGAAAGCTCTTGCTGGTCTTCACCATCCCCGTGCAGCCTATCCACAGGCACAACAGCACTGGGCTTCTCTGCTTTCTCACAGCCGGTACATCTCACGGTGCTCGTTCTCAGCAGAGCCTTTTTCTGAAAAGGCAAACGTCCGGCTCCTTCTTCCATAAGGAAGGGTTAAGCCCTGAAAGCTCTTGCTGCTCTTCACCGTCCCCGTGCAGCCTATCCACAGGCACAACAGCACTGGGCATCTGTGCTTTCCCAGAGACTCAGCATCTCACGGTGCTCATTCTCGGCAGAGCCTATTTCCGAAAAAGCAAACGTGCGGGTCTTTCTCCCACAAGGAAGGGGCCAGCCCTGAAAGCTCTTGCTGGTCTTCACAGTCCCCGTGCAGCCTATCCACAGGCACAACAGCACTGGGCTTCTCTGCTTTCTCACAGTCGGTACATCTCACGGTGCTCGTTCTCAGCAGAGCCTTTTTCTGAAAAGGCAAATGTCCGGCTCATTCTTCCATAAGGAAGGGGCAACCCTGAAAGCTCTTGCTGGTCTTCACCGTTCCCGTGCACCCTATCCACAGGCACAACAGCACTGGGCATGTGTGCTTTCCCATAGTCGGTACATCTCACGGCGCTCGTTCTCGGCAGAGCCTTTTTCCAAAAAGCAAACGTCCGGCTCTTTCTCCCACAAGGAAGGAGCCAGCCCTGAAAGCTCTTGCTGGTCTTCAACGTCCCCGTGCAGCCTATCCACAGGCACAACAGCACTGGGCATCTGTGCTTTCCCAGAGACTCAGCATCTCACGGTGCTCGTTCTCGGCAGAGCCTATTTCCGAAAAAGCAAACGTCCGGCTCTTTCTCCCACAAGGAAGGGGCCAGCCCTGAAAGCTCTTGCTGGTCTTCACCATCCCCGTGCAGCCTATCCACAGGCACAACAGCACTGGGCTTCTCTGCTTTCTCACAGTCGGTACATCTCACGGTGCTCGTTCTCAGCAGAGCCTTTTTCTGAAAAGACAAACGTCCGGGTCCTTCTTCCATAAGGAAGGGGTAAGCCCTGAAACCTCTTGCTGGTCTTCACCGTTCCCGTGCACCCTATCCACAGGCACAACAGAACTGGACTTCTCGGCTTTCCCATAGTCGGTACATCTCACAGCGCTGGTTCTCGGCAGAGCCTCATTCCGAAAAGGGAAACGTCCGGCTCTTTCTCCCACAAGGAAGGGGCCAACCCTGAAAGCTCTTGCTGCTCTACACCGTCCCCGTGCACCCTATCCACAGGCACAACAGCACTGGGCTTCTCTGCTTTCTCATAGTCGGTACATCTCACGGCGTTCGTTCTCGGCAGAGCCTTTTTCTGAAAATGCAAACGTCCGGCTCCTTCTTCCATAAGGAAGGGGTAAGCCCTGAAAGCTCTTGCTGGTCTTCACCATCCCCGTGCAGCCTATCCAAAGGCACAACAGCACTGGGCATCTGTGCTTTCCCAGAGACTCAGCATCTCACGGTGCTTGTTCTCGGCAGAGCCTCTTTCCGAAAAATCAAACGTCCGGCTCTTTCTCCCACAAGGAAGGGGCCAGCCCTGAAAGCTCTTGCTGGTCTTCACAGTCCCCGTGCAGCCTATCCACAGGCACAACAGCACTGGGCTTCTCTTCTTTCTCACAGTCGGTACATCTCACGGTGCTCGTTCTCAGCAGAGCCTTTTTCTGAAAAGGCAAATGTCCGGCTCATTCTTCCATAAGGAAGGGGCAACCCTGAAAGCTCTTGCTGGTCTTCACCGTTCCCGTGCAAACTATCCACAGGCACAACAGCACTGGGCATCTGTGCTTTCCCATAGTCGGTACATCTCACGGCGCTCGTTCTCGGCAGAGCCTTTTTCTAAAAAGGCAAACGTCCGGCTCTTTCTCCCACAAGGAAGGGGCCAGCCCTGAAAGCTCTTGCTCGTCTTCAACGTCCCCGTGCAGCCTATCCGCAGGCACAACAGCACTGGGCTTCTCTGCTTTCTCACAGTCGGTACATCTCACGGTGCTCGTTCTCAGCAGAGCCTTTTTCTGAAAAGGCAAACGTCCGGCTCCTTCTTCCATAAGGGAGGGGCGACCCCTGAAAGCTCTTGCTGGTCTTCACCGTTCCCGTGCACCCTATCCACAGGCACAACAGAACTGGACTTCTCTGCTTTCCCATAGTCGGTACATCTCACGGCGCTCGTTCTCAGCAGAGCCTTTTTCTGAAAAGGCAAACGTCCGGCTCCTTCTTCCATAAGGAAGGGGCCAGCCCTGAAAGCTCTTGCTGGTCTTCACCGTTCCCGTGCACCCTATCCACAGGCACAACAGCACTGGGCATCTGTGCTTTCCCATAGTCGGTACATCTCACGGCGCTCGTTCTCGGCAGAGCCTTTTTCCGAAAAGCAAACATCCGGTTCTTTCTCCGACAAGGAAGGGGTAAGCCCTGAAAGCTCTTGCTGCTCTTCACCATCCCCGTGCAGCCTATCCACAGGCACAACAGCGCTGGGCATCTGTGCTTTCCCAGAGACTCAGCATCTCACGGTGCTCGTTCTCGGCAGAGCCTATTTCCGAAAAAGCAAACGTCTGTCTCTTTCTCCCACAAGGAAGAGGACAGCCCTGAAAGCTCTTGCTGGCCTTCACCATCCCCGTGCAGCCTATCCACAGGCACAAGAGAACTGGACTTCTCTGCTTTCCCATAGTCGGTACATCTCACGGCGCTGGTTCTCGGTAGAGACTCTTTCCAAAAAGGGAAATGTCCTGCTTTTCTCCCACAAGGAAGGGGCCAGCCCTGAAAGCTCTTGCTGGTCTTCACCGTTCCCGTGCACTCTATCCACAGGCACAACAGCACTGGGCATCTGTGCTTTCCCAGAGACTCAGCATGTCACGGTGCTCGTTCTCGGCAGATCCTATTTCCGAAAAAGCAAACGTGCGGCTCTTTCTCCACAAGGAAGGGGCTAGCCCTGAAAGCTCTTGCTGGTCTTCACAGTCCCCGTGCAGCCTATCCACAGGCACAACAGCACTGGGCTTCTCTGCTTTGTCACAGTCGGTACATCTCACGGCGTTCGTTCTCGGCAGAGTTTTTTTCTGAAAAGGCAAACGTCCGGGTCCTTCTTCAATAAGGAAGGGGTAAGCCCTGAAAGCTCTTGCTGCTCTTCACCATCCCCGTGCAGCCTATCCACAGGCACAACAGCACTGGGCATCTGTGCTTTCCCAGAGACTCAGCATCTCACGGTGCTTGTTCTCGGCAGAGCCTCTTTCCGAAAAATCAAAAGTCCGCTCTTTCTCCCACAAGGAAGGGGCCAGCCCTGAAAGCTCTTGCTGGTCTTCACCATTCCCGTGCAGCCTATCCACAGGCACAACAGCACTGGGCATCTGTGCTTTCCCAGAGACTCAGCAACTCACGGTGCTTGTTCTCGGCAGAGCCTATTTCCGAAAAAGCAAACGTCCGGCTCTTTCTCCACAAGGAAGGGGCCAGCCCTGAAAGCTCTTGCTGGTCTTCACAGTCCCCGTGCAGCCTATCCACAGGCACAACAGCGCTGGGCTTCTCTGCTTTGTCACAGTCGGTACATCTCACGGCGTTCGTTCTCGGCAGAGTTTTTTTCTGAAAAGGCAAACGTCCGGGTCCTTCTTCCATAAGGAAGGGGTAAGCCCTGAAAGCTCTTGCTGGTCTTCACCGTTCCCGTGCACCCTATCCACAGGCACAACAGCACTGGGCATCTGTGGTTTCCCAGAGACTCAGCATCTCACGGTGATCGTTCTCGGCAGAGCCTATTTCCGAAAAATCAAACGTCCGGCTCTTTCTCCCACAAGGAAGGGGCCAGCCCTGAAAGCTCTTGCTGGTCTTCACCATCCCCGTGCAGCCTATCCACATGCACAACAGCACTGGGCATCTGTGCTTTCCCAGAGACTCAGCATCTCACGGTGCTTGTTCTCGGCAGAGCCTCTTTCCGAAAAATCAAAAGTCCGGCTCTTTCTCCCACAAGGAAGGGGCCAGCCCTGAAAGCTCTTGCTGGTCTTCACAGTCCCCGTGCAGCCTATCCACAGGCACAACAGCACTGGGCTTCTCTGCTTTCTCACAGCCGGTACATCTCACGGTGCTCGTTCTCAGCAGAGCCTTTTTCTGAAAAGGAAAAAGTCCGGCTCCTTCTTCCATAAGGAAGGGGCACCCCTGAAAGCTCTTGCCGGTCTTCACCGTTCCCGTGCACCCTATCCACAGGCACAACAGCACTGGGCATCTGTGCTTTCCCATAGTCGGTACATCTCACGGCGCTCGTTCTCGGCAGAGCCTTTTTCCAAAAAGCAAACGTCCGGATTTTTCTCCCACAAGGAAGGAGCCAGCCCTGAAAGCTCTTGCTGGTCTTCAATGTCCCCATGCAGCCTATCCACAGGCACAACAGCACTGGGCATCTGTGCTTTCCCAGAGACTCAGCATCTCACGGTGCTCGTTCTCGGCAGAGCCTATTTCCGAAAAAGCAAACGTCCGGCTCTTTCTCCCACAAGGAAGGGGCCAGCCCTGAAAGCTCTTGCTGGTCTTCACCATCCCCGTGCAGCCTATCCACAGGCACAACAGCACTGGGCTTCTCTGCTTTCTCACAGCCGGTACATCTCACGGTGCTCGTTCTCAGCAGAGCCTTTTTCTGAAAAGGCAAACATCCGGCTCCTTCTTCCATAAGGAAGGGTTAAGCCCTGAAAGCTCTTGCTGCTCTTCACCGTCCCCGTGCAGCCTATCCAAAGGCACAACAGCACTGGGCATCTGTGCTTTCCCAGAGACTCAGCATCTCACGGTGCTCATTCTCGGCAGAGCCTATTTCCGAAAAAGCAAACGTGCGGGTCTTTCTCCCACAAGGAAGGGGCCAGCCCTGAAAGCTCTTGCTGGTCTTCACAGTCCCCGTGCAGCCTATCCACAGGCACAACAGCACTGGGCTTCTCTGCTTTCTCACAGTCGGTACATCTCACGGTGCTCGTTCTCAGCAGAGCCTTTTTCTGAAAAGGCAAATGTCCGGCTCATTCTTCCATAAGGAAGGGGCAACCCTGAAAGCTCTTGCTGGTCTTCACCGTTCCCGTGCACCCTATCCACAGGCACAACAGCACTGGGCATGTGTGCTTTCCCATAGTCGGTACATCTCACGGCGCTCGTTCTCGGCAGAGCCTTTTTCCAAAAAGCAAACGTCCGGCTCTTTCTCCCACAAGGAAGGAGCCAGCCCTGAAAGCTCTTGCTGGTCTTCAACGTCCCCGTGCAGCCTATCCACAGGCACAACAGCACTGGGCATCTGTGCTTTCCCAGAGACTCAGCATCTCACGGTGCTCGTTCTCGGCAGAGCCTATTTCCGAAAAAGCAAACGTCCGGCTCTTTCTCCCACAAGGAAGGGGCCAGCCCTGAAAGCTCTTGCTGGTCTTCACCATCCCCGTGCAGCCTATCCACAGGCACAACAGCACTGGGCTTCTCTGCTTTCTCACAGTCGGTACATCTCACGGTGCTCGTTCTCAGCAGAGCCTTTTTCTGAAAAGACAAACGTCCGGGTCCTTCTTCCATAAGGAAGGGGTAAGCCCTGAAACCTCTTGCTGGTCTTCACCGTTCCCGTGCACCCTATCCACAGGCACAACAGAACTGGACTTCTCGGCTTTCCCATAGTCGGTACATCTCACAGCGCTGGTTCTCGGCAGAGCCTCATTCCGAAAAGGGAAACGTCCGGCTCTTTCTCCCACAAGGAAGGGGCCAACCCTGAAAGCTCTTGCTGCTCTACACCGTCCCCGTGCACCCTATCCACAGGCACAACAGCACTGGGCTTCTCTGCTTTCTCATAGTCGGTACATCTCACGGCGTTCGTTCTCGGCAGAGCCTTTTTCTGAAAATGCAAACGTCCGGCTCCTTCTTCCATAAGGAAGGGGTAAGCCCTGAAAGCTCTTGCTGGTCTTCACCATCCCCGTGCAGCCTATCCAAAGGCACAACAGCACTGGGCATCTGTGCTTTCCCAGAGACTCAGCATCTCACGGTGCTTGTTCTCGGCAGAGCCTCTTTCCGAAAAATCAAACGTCCGGCTCTTTCTCCCACAAGGAAGGGGCCAGCCCTGAAAGCTCTTGCTGGTCTTCACAGTCCCCGTGCAGCCTATCCACAGGCACAACAGCACTGGGCTTCTCTTCTTTCTCACAGTCGGTACATCTCACGGTGCTCGTTCTCAGCAGAGCCTTTTTCTGAAAAGGCAAATGTCCGGCTCATTCTTCCATAAGGAAGGGGCAACCCTGAAAGCTCTTGCTGGTCTTCACCGTTCCCGTGCAAACTATCCACAGGCACAACAGCACTGGGCATCTGTGCTTTCCCATAGTCGGTACATCTCACGGCGCTCGTTCTCGGCAGAGCCTTTTTCTAAAAAGGCAAACGTCCGGCTCTTTCTCCCACAAGGAAGGGGCCAGCCCTGAAAGCTCTTGCTCGTCTTCAACGTCCCCGTGCAGCCTATCCGCAGGCACAACAGCACTGGGCTTCTCTGCTTTCTCACAGTCGGTACATCTCACGGTGCTCGTTCTCAGCAGAGCCTTTTTCTGAAAAGGCAAACGTCCGGCTCCTTCTTCCATAAGGAAGGGGCGACCCCTGAAAGCTCTTGCTGGTCTTCACCGTTCCCGTGCACCCTATCCACAGGCACAACAGAACTGGACTTCTCTGCTTTCCCATAGTCGGTACATCTCACGGCGCTCGTTCTCAGCAGAGCCTTTTTCTGAAAAGGCAAACGTCCGGCTCCTTCTTCCATAAGGAAGGGGCCAGCCCTGAAAGCTCTTGCTGGTCTTCACCGTTCCCGTGCACCCTATCCACAGGCACAACAGCACTGGGCATCTGTGCTTTCCCATAGTCGGTACATCTCACGGCGCTCGTTCTCGGCAGAGCCTTTTTCCGAAAAGCAAACATCCGGTTCTTTCTCCGACAAGGAAGGGGTAAGCCCTGAAAGCTCTTGCTGCTCTTCACCATCCCCGTGCAGCCTATCCACAGGCACAACAGCGCTGGGCATCTGTGCTTTCCCAGAGACTCAGCATCTCACGGTGCTCGTTCTCGGCAGAGCCTATTTCCGAAAAAGCAAACGTCTGTCTCTTTCTCCCACAAGGAAGAGGACAGCCCTGAAAGCTCTTGCTGGCCTTCACCATCCCCGTGCAGCCTATCCACAGGCACAAGAGAACTGGACTTCTCTGCTTTCCCATAGTCGGTACATCTCACGGCGCTGGTTCTCGGTAGAGACTCTTTCCAAAAAGGGAAATGTCCTGCTTTTCTCCCACAAGGAAGGGGCCAGCCCTGAAAGCTCTTGCTGGTCTTCACCGTTCCCGTGCACTCTATCCACAGGCACAACAGCACTGGGCATCTGTGCTTTCCCAGAGACTCAGCATGTCACGGTGCTCGTTCTCGGCAGATCCTATTTCCGAAAAAGCAAACGTGCGGCTCTTTCTCCACAAGGAAGGGGCTAGCCCTGAAAGCTCTTGCTGGTCTTCACAGTCCCCGTGCAGCCTATCCACAGGCACAACAGCACTGGGCTTCTCTGCTTTGTCACAGTCGGTACATCTCACGGCGTTCGTTCTCGGCAGAGTTTTTTTCTGAAAAGGCAAACGTCCGGGTCCTTCTTCAATAAGGAAGGGGTAAGCCCTGAAAGCTCTTGCTGCTCTTCACCATCCCCGTGCAGCCTATCCACAGGCACAACAGCACTGGGCATCTGTGCTTTCCCAGAGACTCAGCATCTCACGGTGCTTGTTCTCGGCAGAGCCTCTTTCCGAAAAATCAAAAGTCCGCTCTTTCTCCCACAAGGAAGGGGCCAGCCCTGAAAGCTCTTGCTGGTCTTCACCATTCCCGTGCAGCCTATCCACAGGCACAACAGCACTGGGCATCTGTGCTTTCCCAGAGACTCAGCAACTCACGGTGCTTGTTCTCGGCAGAGCCTATTTCCGAAAAAGCAAACGTCCGGCTCTTTCTCCACAAGGAAGGGGCCAGCCCTGAAAGCTCTTGCTGGTCTTCACAGTCCCCGTGCAGCCTATCCACAGGCACAACAGCACTGGGCTTCTCTGCTTTGTCACAGTCGGTACATCTCACGGCGTTCGTTCTCGGCAGAGTTTTTTTCTGAAAAGGCAAACGTCCGGGTCCTTCTTCCATAAGGAAGGGGTAAGCCCTGAAAGCTCTTGCTGGTCTTCACCGTTCCCGTGCACCCTATCCACAGGCACAACAGCACTGGGCATCTGTGGTTTCCCAGAGACTCAGCATCTCACGGTGATCGTTCTCGGCAGAGCCTATTTCCGAAAAAGCAAACGTCCGGCTCTTTCTCCCACAAGGAAGGGGCCAGCCCTGAAAGCTCTTGCTGGTCTTCACCATCCCCGTGCAGCCTATCCACATGCACAACAGCACTGGGCATCTGTGCTTTCCCAGAGACTCAGCATCTCACGGTGCTTGTTCTCGGCAGAGCCTCTTTCCGAAAAATCAAAAGTCCGGCTCTTTCTCCCACAAGGAAGGGGCCAGCCCTGAAAGCTCTTGCTGGTCTTCACAGTCCCCGTGCAGCCTATCCACAGGCACAACAGCACTGGGCTTCTCTGCTTTCTCACAGCCGGTACATCTCACGGTGCTCGTTCTCAGCAGAGCCTTTTTCTGAAAAGGAAAAAGTCCGGCTCCTTCTTCCATAAGGAAGGGGCACCCCTGAAAGCTCTTGCCGGTCTTCACCGTTCCCGTGCACCCTATCCACAGGCACAACAGCACTGGGCATCTGTGCTTTCCCATAGTCGGTACATCTCACGGCGCTCGTTCTCGGCAGAGCCTTTTTCCAAAAAGCAAATGTCCGGATTTTTCTCCCACAAGGAAGGAGCCAGCCCTGAAAGCTCTTGCTGGTCTTCAATGTCCCCATGCAGCCTATCCACAGGCACAACAGCACTGGGCATCTGTGCTTTCCCAGAGACTCAGCATCTCACGGTGCTCGTTCTCGGCAGAGCCTATTTCCGAAAAAGCAAACGTCCGGCTCTTTCTCCCACAAGGAAGGGGCCAGCCCTGAAAGCTCTTGCTGGTCTTCACCATCCCCGTGCAGCCTATCCACAGGCACAACAGCACTGGGCTTCTCTGCTTTCTCACAGCCGGTACATCTCACGGTGCTCGTTCTCAGCAGAGCCTTTTTCTGAAAAGGCAAACATCCGGCTCCTTCTTCCATAAGGAAGGGTTAAGCCCTGAAAGCTCTTGCTGCTCTTCACCGTCCCCGTGCAGCCTATCCAAAGGCACAACAGCACTGGGCATCTGTGCTTTCCCAGAGACTCAGCATCTCACGGTGCTTGTTCTCGGCAGAGCCTCTTTCCGAAAAATCAAACGTCCGGCTCTTTCTCCCACAAGGAAGGGGCCAGCCCTGAAAGCTCTTGCTGGTCTTCACAGTCCCCGTGCAGCCTATCCACAGGCACAACAGCACTGGGCTTCTCTGCTTTCTCATAGTCGGTACATCTCACGGCGCTCGTTCTCGGCAGAGCCTTTTTCTGAAAAGGCAAACGTCCGGCTCCTTCTTCCATAAGGAAGGGGCGACCCCTGAAAGCTCTTGCTGGTCTTCACCGTTCCCGTGCACCCTATCCACAGGCACAACAACACTGGGCTTCTCTGCTTTTCCACAGACCATACATCTCAAGGCAGTCATTCTCTTCAGAACCTCTTTCTGTAAAGGCAAATGTCCGGCTCCTTCTTCCATAAGGAAGGGGTAAGCCCTGAAAGCTCTTGCTGGTCTTCACCGTTCCCGTGCACCCTATCCATAGGCACAACAGCACTGGGCTTCTCTGCTTTCCCATAGTCGGTACATCTCACGGCGCTCGTTCTCGGCAGAGCCTTTTTCCAAAAAGCAAACGTCCGGATTTTTCTCCCACAAGGAAGGAGCCAGCCCTGAAAGCTCTTGCTGGTCTTCAATGTCCCCGTGCAGCCTATCCACAGGCACAACAGCACTGGGCATCTGTGCTTTCCCAGAGACTCAGCATCTCACGGTGCTCGTTCTCGGCAGAGCCTATTTCCGAAAAAGCAAACGTCCGGCTCTTTCTCCCACAAGGAAGGGGCCAGCCCTGAAAGCTCTTGCTGGTCTTCACCATGCCCGTGCAGCCTATCCACAGGCACAACATCACTGGGCTTCTCTGCTTTCTCACAGTCGGTACATCTCACGGTGCTCGTTCTCAGCAGAGCCTTTTTCTGAAAAGGCAAACGTCCGGCTCCTTCTTCCATAAGGAAGGGGTAAGCCCTGAAACCTCTTGCTGGTCTTCACCGTTCCCGTGCACCCTATCCACAGGCACAACAGAACTGGACTTCTCGGCTTTCCCATAGTCGGTACATCTCACAGCGCTGGTTCTCGGCAGAGCCTCTTTCCGAAAAGGGAAACGTCCGGCTCTTTCTCCCACAAGGAAGGGGCCAACCCTGAAAGCTCTTGCTGCTCTACACCGTCCCCGTGCACCCTATCCACAGGCACAACAGCACTGGGCTTCTCTGCTTTCTCATAGTCGGTACATCTCACGGTGCTCGTTCTCAGCAGAGCCTTTTTCTGAAAAGGAAAAAGTCCGGCTCCTTCTTCCATAAGGAAGGGGCACCCCTGAAAGCTCTTGCTGGTCTTCACCGTTCCCGTGCACCCTATCAACAGGCACAACAGCACTGGGCATCTGTGCTTTCCCATAGTCGGTACATCTCACGGCGCTCGTTCTCGGCAGAGCCTTTTTCTGAAAAGGCAAACGTCCGGCTCCTTCTTCCATAAGGAAGGGGTAAGCCCTGAAAGCTCTTGCTGCTCTTCACCGTCCCCGTGCAGCCTATCCACAGGCACAACAGCACTGGGCATCTGTGCTTTCCCAGAGACTCAGCATCTCACGGTGCTTGTTCTCGGCAGAGCCTCTTTCCGAAAAATCAAACGTCCGGCTCTTTCTCCCACAAGGAAGGGGCCAGCCCTGAAAGCTCTTGCTGGTCTTCACAGTCCCCGTGCAGCCTATCCACAGGCACAACAGCACTGGGCATCTGTGCTTTCCCAGAGACTCAGCATCTCACGGTGCTTGTTCTCGGCAGAGCCTCTTTCCGAAAAATCAAACGTCCGGCTCTTTCTCCCACAAGGAAGGGGCCAGCCCTGAAAGCTCTTGCTGGTCTTCACAGTCCCCGTGCAGCCTATCCACAGGCACAACAGCACTGGGCTTCTCTGCTTTCTCACAGCCGGTACATCTCACGGCGTTCGTTCTCAGCAGAGCCTTTTTCTGAAAAGGCAAACGTACGGCTCCTTCTTCCATAAGGAAGGGGTAAGCCCTGAAAGCTCTTGCTGCTCTTCACCGTCCCCGTGCAGCCTATCCACAGGCACAACAGCACTGGGCATCTGTGCTTTCCCAGAGACTCAGCATCTCACGGTGCTTGTTCTCGGCAGAGCCTCTTTCCGAAAAATCAAAAGTCCGGCTCTTTCTCCCACAAGGAAGGGGCCAGCCCTGAAAGCTCTTGCTGGTCTTCACAGTCCCCGTGCAGCCTATCCACAGGCACAACAGAACTGGACTTCTCTGCTTTCCCATAGTCGGTACATCTCACGGCGCTGTTTGTCTGTAGAGACTCTTTCCAAAAAGGGAAATGTCCTGCTTTTCTCCCACAAGGAAGGGGCCAGCCCTGAAAGCTCTTGCTGGTCTTCACCATCCCCGTGCAGCCTATCCACAGGCACAACAGCACTAGGCATCTGTGCTTTCCCAGAGACTCAGCATATCACGGTGCTCGTTCTCGGCAGATCCTATTTCCGAAAAAGGAAACGTGCGGCTCTTTCTCCACAAGGAAGGGGCCAGCCCTGAAAGCTCTTGCTGGTCTTCACAGTCCCCGTGCAGCCTATCCACAGGCACAACAGCACTGGGCTTCTCTGCTTTGTCACAGTCGGTACATCTCACGGCGCTCGTTCTCGGCAGAGCCTTTTTCCAAAAAGCAAACTTCCGGATTTTTCTCCCACAAGGAAGGAGCCAGCCCTGAAACCTCTTGCTGGTCTTCAATGTCCCCATGCAGCCTATCCACAGGCACAACAGCACTGGGCATCTGTGCTTTCCCAGAGACTCAGCATCTCACGGTGCTCGTTCTCGGCAGAGCCTATTTCCGAAAAAGCAAACGTCCGGCTCTTTCTCCCACAAGGAAGGGGCCAGCCCTGAAAGCTCTTGCTGGTCTTCACCATCCCCGTGCAGCCTATCCACAGGCACAACATCACTGGGCTTCTCTGCTTTCTCACAGCCGGTACATCTCACGGTGCTCGTTCTCAGCAGAGCCTTTTTCTGAAAAGGCAAACGTCCGGCTCCTTCTTCCATAAGGAAGGGTTAAGCCCTGAAAGCTCTTGCTGCTCTTCACCGTCCCCGTGCAGCCTATCCACAGGCACAACAGCACTGGGCATCTGTGCTTTCCCAGAGACTCAGCATCTCACGGTGCTCATTCTCGGCAGAGCCTATTTCCGAAAAAGCAAACGTGCGGCTCTTTCTCCCACAAGGAAGGGGCCAGCCCTGAAAGCTCTTGCTGGTCTTCACCATCCCCGTGCAGCCTATCCACAGGCACAACAGCACTGGGCTTCTCTGCTTTCTCACAGTCGGTACATCTCACGGTGCTCGTTCTCAGCAGAGCCTTTTTCTGAAAAGCAAATGTCCGGCTCATTCTTCCATAAGGAAGGGGTAAGCCCTGAAACCTCTTGCTGGTCTTCACCGTTCCCGTGCACCCTATCCACAGGCACAACAGAACTGGACTTCTCGGCTTTCCCATAGTCGGTACATCTCACAGCGCTGGTTCTCGGCAGAGCCTCTTTCCGAAAAGGGAAACGTCCGGCTCTTTCTCCCACAAGGAAGGGGCCAGCCCTGAAAGCTCTTGCTGGTCTTCACCGTTCCCGTGCACCCTATCCACAGGCACAACAGCACTGGGCATCTGTGCTTTCCCATAGTCGGTACATCTCACGGCGCTCGTTCTCGGCAGAGCCTTTTTCTAAAAAGGCAAACGTCCGGCTCTTTCTCCCACAAGGAAGGGGCCAGCCCTGAAAGCTCTTGCTGGTCTTCACCATTCCCGTGCAGCCTATCGACAGGCACAACAGCACTGGGCATCTGTGCTTTCCCAGAGACTCAGCAACTCACGGTGCTCGTTCTCGGCATATCCTATTTCCGAAAAAGCAAACGTGCGGCTCTTTCTCCCACAAGGAAGGGGCCAGCCCTGAAAGCTCTTGCTGGTCTTCAACGTCGCTGTGCAGCCTATCCACAGGCACAACAGCACTGGGCTTCTCTGCTTTCTCACAGCCGGTACATCTCACGGTGCTCGTTCTCAGCAGAGCCTTTTTCTGAAAAGGAAAAAGTCGGGCTCCTTCTTCCATAAGGAAGGGGCCAGCCCTGAAAGCTCTTGCTGGTCTTCACCGTTCCCGTGCACCCTATCCACAGGCACAACAGCACTGGGCATCTGTGCTTTCCCATAGTCGGTACATCTCACGGCGCTCGTTCTCGGCAGAGCCTTTTTCCAAAAAGCAAACGTCCGGATTTTTCTCCCACAAGGAAGGAGCCAGCCCTGAAAGCTCTTGCTGGTCTTCAATGTCCCCGTGCAGCCTATCCACAGGCACAACAGCACTGGGCATCTGTGCTTTCCCAGAGACTCAGCATCTCACGGTGCTCGTTCTCGGCAGAGCCTATTTCCGAAAAAGCAAACGTTCGGCTCTTTCTCCCACAAGGAAGGGGCCAGCCCTGAAAGCTCTTGCTGGTCTTCACCATCCCCGTGCAGCCTATCCACAGGCACAACATCACTGGGCTTCTCTGCTTTCTCACAGCCGGTACATCTCACGGTGCTCGTTCTCAGCAGAGCCTTTTTCTGAAAAGGCAAACGTCCGGCTCCTTCTTCCATAAGGAAGGGTTAAGCCCTGAAAGCTCTTGCTGCTCTTCACCGTCCCCGTGCAGCCTATCCACAGGCACAACAGCACTGGGCATCTGTGCTTTCCCAGAGACTCAGCATCTCACGGTGCTCGTTCTCGGCAGAGCCTATTTCCGAAAAAGCAAACGTGCGGCTCTTTCTCCCACAAGGAAGGGGCCAGCCCTGAAAGCTCTTGCTGGTCTTCACAGTCCCCGTGCAGCCTATCCACAGGCACAACAGCACTGGGCTTCTCTGCTTTCTCACAGTCGGTACATCTCACGGCGTTCGTTCTCGGCAGAGCCTTTTTCTGAAAAGGCAAACGTCCGGCTCCTTCTTCCATAAGGAAGGGGTAAGACCTGAAAGCTCTTGCTGCTCTTCACCGTCCCCGTGCAGCCTATCCACAGGCACAACAGCACTGGGCATCTGTGCTTTCCCAGAGACTCAGCATCTCACGGTGCTTGTTCTCGGCAGAGCCTCTTTCCGAAAAATCAAACGTCCGGCTCTTTCTCCCACAAGGAAGGGGCCAGCCCTGAAAGCTCTTGCTGGTCTTCACAGTCCCCGTGCAGCCTATCCACAGGCACAACAGCACTGGGCATCCGTGCTTTCCCAGAGACTCAGCATCTCACGGTGCTTGTTCTCGGCAGAGCCTCTTTCCGAAAAATCAAACGTCCGGCTCCTTCTTCCATAAGGAAGGGGCGACCCCTGAAAGCTCTTGCTGGTCTTCACAGTCCCCGTGCAGCCTATCCACAGGCACAACAGCACTGGGCTTCTCTGCTTTCTCACAGCCGGTACATCTCACGGCGTTCGTTCTCAGCAGAGCCTTTTTCTGAAAAGGCAAACGTCCGGCTCCTTCTTCCATAAGGAAGGGGTAAGCCCTGAAAGCTCTTGCTGCTCTTCACCGTCCCCGTGCAGCCTATCCACAGGCACAACAGCACTGGGCATCTGTGCTTTCCCAGAGACTCAGCATCTCACGGTGCTTGTTCTCGGCAGAGCCTCTTTCCGAAAAATCAAAAGTCCGGCTCTTTCTCCCACAAGGAAGGGGCCAGCCCTGAAAGCTCTTGCTGGTCTTCACAGTCCCCGTGCAGCCTATCCACAGGCACAACAGAACTGGACTTCTCTGCTTTCCCATAGTCGGTACATCTCACGGCGCTGTTTGTCTGTAGAGACTCTTTCCAAAAAGGGAAATGTCCTGCTTTTCTCCCACAAGGAAGGGGCCAGCCCTGAAAGCTCTTGCTGGTCTTCACCGTTCCCGTGCACTCTATCCACAGGCACAACAGCACTGGGCATCTGTGCTTTCCCAGAGACTCAGCATATCACGGTGCTCGTTCTCGGCAGATCCTATTTCCGAAAAAGGAAACGTGCGGCTCTTTCTCCACAAGGAAGGGGCCAGCCCTGAAAGCTCTTGCTGGTCTTCACAGTCCCCGTGCAGCCTATCCACAGGCACAACAGCACTGGGCTTCTCTGCTTTGTCACAGTCGGTACATCTCACGGCGTTCGTTCTCGGCAGAGTTTTTTTCTGAAAAGGCAAACGTCCGGGTCCTTCTTCCATAAGGAAGGGGTAAGCCCTGAAAGCTCTTGCTGCTCTTCACCGTCCCCGTGCAGCCTATCCACAGGCACAACAGCACTGGGCATCTGTGCTTTCCCAGAGACTCAGCATCTCACGGTGCTCGTTCTCGGCAGAGCCTATTTCCGAAAAAGCAAATGTCTGGCTCTTTCTCCCATAAGGAAGAGGACAGCCCTGAAAGCTCTTGCTGGTCTTCACCATCCCCGTGCACCCTATCCACAGGCACAACAGAACTGGACTTCTCTGCTTTCCCATAGTCGGTACATCTCACGGCGCTCGTTCTCGGCAGAGCCTTTTTCCAAAAAGCAAACGTCCGGCTCTTTCTCCCACAAGGAAGGAGCCAGCCCTGAAAGCTCTTGCTGGTCTTCAACGTCCCCGTGCAGCCTATCCACAGGCACAACAGCACTGGGCATCTGTGCTTTCCCAGAGACTCAGCATATCACGGTGCTCGTTCTCGGCAGATCCTATTTCTGAAAAAGCAAACGTGCGGCTCTTTCTCCACAAGGAAGGGGCCAGCCCTGAAAGCTCTTGCTGGTCTTCACAGTCCCCGTGCAGCCTATCCACAGGCACAACAGCACTGGGCTTCTCTGCTTTCTCACAGTCGGTACATCTCACGGCGTTCGTTCTCGGCAGAGTTTTTTTCTGAAAAGGCAAACGTCCGGGTCCTTCTTCCATATGGAAGGGGTAAGCCCTGAAAGCTCTTGCTGGTCTTCACCATCCCCGTGCAGCCTATCCACAGGCACAACAGCACTGGGCATCTGTGCTTTCCCAGAAACTCAGCATCTCACGGCGTTCGTTCTCGGCAGAGCCTCTTTCCGAAAAAGAAAACGTCCGGCTCTTTCTCCCACAAGGAAGGGGCCAGCCCTGAAAGCTCTTGCTGGTCTTCACCATCCCCGTGCAGCCTCTCCACAGGCACAACAGCACAGGGCTTCTCTGCTTTCTCACAGTCGGTACATCTCACGGTGCTCGTTCTCTTCAGAGCCTTTTTCTGAAACGACAAACGTCCTTCTCCTTCTTGCATAAGGAAGGGGTAAGCCCTGAAAGCTCTTGCCGGTCTTCACCTTTCCCGTGCACCCTATCCACAGGCACAACAGCACTGGGCATCTGTGCTTTCCCATAGTCGGTACATCTCACGGCGCTCGTTCTTGGCAGAGCCTTATTCCAAAAAGCATACGTCCGGCTCTTTCTCCCACAAGGAAGGAGCCAGCCTTGAAAGCTCTTGCTGGTCTTCACAGTCCCCGTGCAGCCTATCCACAGGCACAACAGCACTGGGCATCTGTGCTTTCCCAGAGACTCAGCATCTCACGGTGCTCGTTCTCGGCAGAGCCTATTTCCGAAAAAGCAAACGTGCGGCTCTTTCTCCCACGAGGAAGGGGTAAGCCCTGAAAGCTCTTGCTGGTCTTCACAGTCCCCGTGCAGCCTATCCACAGTCACAACAGCACTGGGCTTCTCTGCTTTCTCATAGTCGGTACATCTCACGGTGCTCATTCTCGGCAGAGCCTTTTTCTGAAAAGGCAAACGTCCGGCTCCTTCTTCCATAAGGAAGGGGTAAGCCCTGAAAGCTCTTGCTGCTCTTCACCATCCCCGTGCAGCCTCTCCACAGGCACAACAGCACTGGGCATCTGTGCTTTCCCAGAGACTCAGCATCTCACGGTGCTTGTTCTCGGCAGAGCCTATTTCCGAAAAATCAAACGTCCGGCTCTTTCTCCCACAAGGAAGGGGCCAGCCCTGAAAGCTCTTGCTGGTCTTCAACGTCGCCGTGCAGCCTATCCACAGGCACAACAGCACTGGGCTTCTCTGCTTTCTCACAGTCGGTACATCTCACGGCGTTCGTTCTCGGCAGAGCCTTTTTCTGAAAAGGCAAACGTCCGGCTCCTTCTTCCATAAGGAAGGGGTACGCCCTGAAAGCTCTTGCTGGTCTTCACCGTTCCCGTGCACCCTATCCACAGGCACAACAGCACTGGGCATCCGTGCTTTCCCAGAGACTCAGCATCTCACGGTGCTTGTTCTCGGCAGAGCCTCTTTCCGAAAAATCAAACATCCGGCTCTTTCTCCCACAAGGAAGGGGCCAGCCCTGAAAGCTCTTGCTGGTCTTCAACGTCCCCGTGCAGCCTATCCACAGGCACAACAGCACTGGGCATCTGTGCTTTCCCAGAGACTCAGCATCTCACGGTGCTCGTTCTCGGCAGAGCCTATTTCCGAAAAAGCAAACGTCCGGCTCTTTCTCCCACAAGGAAGGGGCCAGCCCTGAAAGCTCTTGCTGGTCTTCACCATCCCCGTGCAGCCTATCCACAGGCACAACAGCACTGGGCTTCTCTGCTTTCTCACAGTCGGTACATCTCACGGTGCTCGTTCTCAGCAGAGCCTTTTTCTGAAAAGGAAAAAGTCCGGCTCCTTCTTTCATAAGGAAGGGGCACCCCTGAAAGCTCTTGCTGGTCTTCACCGTTCCCGTGTACCCTATCAACAGGCACAAGAGCACTGGGCATCTGTGCTTTCCCATAGTCGGTACATCTCACGGCGCTCGTTCTCGGCAGAGCCTTTTTCCAAAAAGCAAACGTCCGGATTTTTCTCCCACAAGGAAGGAGCCAGCCCTGAAAGCTCTTGCTGGTCTTCAATGTCCCCATGCAGCCTATCCACAGGCACAACAGCACTGGGCATCTGTGCTTTCCCAGAGACTCAGCATCTCACGGTGCTCGTTCTCGGCAGAGCCTATTTCCGAAAAAGCAAACGTCCGGCTCTTTCTCCCACAAGGAAGGGGCCAGCCCTGAAAGCTCTTGCTGGTCTTCACCATCCCCGTGCAGCCTATCCACAGGCACAACATCACTGGGCTTCTCTGCTTTCTCACAGTCGGTACATCTCACGGTGCTCGTTCTCAGCAGAGCCTTTTTCTGAAAAGGCAAACGTCCGGCTCCTTCTTCCATAAGGAAGGGTTAAGCCCTGAAAGCTCTTGCTGCTCTTCACCGTCCCCGTGCAGCCTATCCACAGGCACAACAGCACTGGGCATCTGTGCTTTCCCAGAGACTCAGCATCTCACGGTGCTCATTCTCGGCAGAGCCTATTTCCGAAAAAGCAAACGTGCGGCTCTTTCTCCCACAAGGAAGGGGCCAGCCCTGAAAGCTCTTGCTGGTCTTCACAGTCCCCGTGCAGCCTATCCACAGGCACAACAGCACTGGGCTTCTCTGCTTTCTCACAGTCGGTACATCTCACGGTGCTCGTTCTCAGCAGAGCCTTTTTCTGAAAAGGCAAATGTCCGGCTCATTCTTCCATAAGGAAGGGGCAACCCTGAAAGCTCTTGCTGGTCTTCACCGTTCCCGTGCACCCTATCCACAGGCACAACAGCACTGGGCATGTGTGCTTTCCCATAGTCGGTACATCTCACGGCGCTCGTTCTCGGCAGAGCCTTTTTCCAAAAAGCAAACGTCCGGCTCTTTCTCCCACAAGGAAGGAGCCAGCCCTGAAAGCTCTTGCTGGTCTTCACAGTCCCCGTGCAGCCTATCCACAGGCACAACAGCACTGGGCATCTGTGCTTTCCCAGAGACTCAGCATCTCACGGTGCTCGTTCTCGGCAGAGCCTATTTCCGAAAAAGCAAACGTCCGGCTCTTTCTCCCACAAGGAAAGGGCCAGCCCTGAAAGCTCTTGCTGGTCTTCACCATCCCCGTGCAGCCTATCCACAGGCACAACAGCACTGGGCTTCTCTGCTTTCTCACAGTCGGTACATCTCACGGTGCTCGTTCTCAGCAGAGCCTTTTTCTGAAAAGACAAACGTCCGGGTCCTTCTTCCATAAGGAAGGGGTAAGCCCTGAAACCTCTTGCTGCTCTTCACCGTTCCCGTGCACCCTATCCACAGGCACAACAGAACTGGACTTCTCGGCTTTCCCATAGTCGGTACATCTCACAGCGCTGGTTCTCGGCAGAGCCTCTTTCCGAAAAGGGAAACGTCCGGCTCTTTCTCCCACAAGGAAGGGGCCAACCCTGAAAGCTCTTGCTGCTCTACACCGTCCCCGTGCACCCTATCCACAGGCACAACAGCACTGGGCTTCTCTGCTTTCTCATAGTCGGTACATCTCACGGCGTTCGTTCTCGGCAGAGCCTTTTTCTGAAAATGCAAACGTCCGGCTCCTTCTTCCATAAGGAAGGGGTAAGCCCTGAAAGCTCTTGCTGGTCTTCACCATCCCCGTGCAGCCTATCCAAAGGCACAACAGCACTGGGCATCTGTGCTTTCCCAGAGACTCAGCATCTCACGGTGCTCGTTCTCGGCAGAGCCTTTTTCTAAAAAGGCAAACGTCCGGCTCTTTCTCCCACAAGGAAGGGGCCAGCCCTGAAAGCTCTTGCTCGTCTTCAACGTCCCCGTGCAGCCTATCCGCAGGCACAACAGCACTGGGCTTCTCTGCTTTCTCACAGTCGGTACATCTCACGGTGCTCGTTCTCAGCAGAGCCTTTTTCTGAAAAGGCAAACGTCCGGCTCCTTCTTCCATAAGGAAGGGGCGACCCCTGAAAGCTCTTGCTGGTCTTCACCGTTCCCGTGCACCCTATCCACAGGCACAACAGAACTGGACTTCTCTGCTTTCCCATAGTCGGTACATCTCACGGCGCTCGTTCTCAGCAGAGCCTTTTTCTGAAAAGGCAAACGTCCGGCTCCTTCTTCCATAAGGAAGGGGCCAGCCTTGAAAGCTCTTGCTGGTCTTCACCGTTCCCGTGCACCCTATCCACAGGCACAACAGCACTGGGCATCTGTGCTTTCCCATAGTCGGTACATCTCACGGCGCTCGTTCTCGGCAGAGCCTTTTTCCGAAAAGCAAACATCCGGCTCTTTCTCCGACAAGGATGGGGTAAGCCCTGAAAGCTCTTGCTGCTCTTCACCGTCCCCGTGCAGCCTATCCACAGGCACAACAGCACTGGGCATCTGTGCTTTCCCAGAGACTCAGCATCTCACGGTGCTCGTTCTCGGCAGAGCCTATTTCCGAAAAAGCAAACGTCTGGCTCTTTCTCCCACAAGGAAGAGGACAGCCCTGAAAGCTCTTGCTGGCCTTCACCATCCCCGTGCAGCCTATCCACAGGCACAAGAGAACTGGACTTCTCTGCTTTCCCATAGTCGGTACATCTCACGGCGCTGGTTCTCGGTAGAGACTCTTTCCAAAAAGGGAAATGTCCTGCTTTTCTCCCACAAGGAAGGGGCCAGCCCTGAAAGCTCTTGCTGGTCTTCACCGTTCCCGTGCACTCTATCCACAGGCACAACAGCACTGGGCATCTGTGCTTTCCCAGAGACTCAGCATGTCACGGTGCTCGTTCTCGGCAGATCCTATTTCCGAAAAAGCAAACGTGCGGCTCTTTCTCCACAAGGAAGGGGCTAGCCCTGAAAGCTCTTGCTGGTCTTCACAGTCCCCGTGCAGCCTATCCACAGGCACAACAGCACTGGGCTTCTCTGCTTTGTCACAGTCGGTACATCTCACGGCGTTCGTTCTCGGCAGAGTTTTTTTCTGAAAAGGCAAACGTCCGGGTCCTTCTTCAATAATTAAGGGGTAAGCCCTGAAAGCTCTTGCTGCTCTTCACCATCCCCGTGCAGCCTATCCACAGGCACAACAGCACTGGGCATCTGTGCTTTCCCAGAGACTCAGCATCTCACGGTGCTTGTTCTCGGCAGAGCCTATTTCCGAAAAAGCAAACGTCCGGCTCTTTCTCCCACAAGGAAGGGGCCAGCCCTGAAAGCTCTTTCTGGTCTTTACCATCCCCGTGCAGCCTATCCACAGGCACAACAGCACTGGGCCTCTGTGCTTTCCCAGAGACTCAGCATCTCACGGTGCTTGTTCTCGGCAGAGCCTCTTTCTGAAAAATCAAAAGTCCGGCTCTTTCTCCCACAAGGAAGGGGCCAGCCCTGAAAGCTCTTGCTGGTCTTCACAGTCCCCGTGCAGCCTATCCACAGGCACAACAGCACTGGGCTTCTCTGCTTTCTCACAGTCGGTACATCTCACGGTGCTCGTTCTCTGCAGAGCCTTTTTCTGAAAAGGCAAACGTACGACTCCTTCTTCCATAAGGAAGGGGCAACCCCTGAAAGCTCTTGCTGGTCTTCACCGTTCCCGTGCACCCTATCCACAGGCACAACAGAAATGGACTTCTCGGCTTTCCCATAGTCGGTACATCTCACGGCGCTGGTTCTCGGCAGAGACTCTTTCCAAAAAGGGAAACGTCCGGCTCCTTCTCCCACAAGGAAGGGGCCAGCCCTGAAAGCTCTTGCTGGTCTTCACCATTCCCGTGCAGCCTATCCACAGGCACAACAGCACTGGGCATCTGTGCTTTCCCAGAGACTCAGCAACTCACGGTGCTCGTTCTCGGCATATCCTATTTCCGAAAAAGCAAACGTCCGGCTCTTTCTCCACAAGGAAGGGGCCAGCCCTGAAAGCTCTTGCTGGTCTTCACAGTCCCCGTGCAGCCTATCCACAGGCACAACAGCACTGGGCTTCTCTGCTTTGTCACAGTCGGTACATCTCACGGCGTTCGTTCTCGGCAGAGTTTTTTTCTGAAAAGGCAAACGTCCGGGTCCTTCTTCCATAAGGAAGGGGTAAGCCCTGAAAGCTCTTGCTGCTCTTCACCGTCCCCGTGCAGCCTATCCACAGGCACAACAGCACTGGGCATCTGTGCTTTCCCAGAGACTCAGCATCTCACGGTGCTCGTTCTCGGCAGAGCGTATTTCCGATAAAGCAAATGTCTGGCTCTTTCTCCCATAAGGAAGAGGACAGCCCTGAAAGCTCTTGCTGGTCTTCAATGTCCCCGTGCACCCTATCCACAGGCACAACAGAAATGGACTTCTCTGCTTTCCCATAGTCGGTACATCTCACGGCGCTGGTTGTCTGTAGAGACTCTTTCCAAAAAGGGAAATGTCCTGCTTTTCTCCCACAAGGAAGGGGCCAGCCCTGAAAGCTCTTGCTGGTCTTCACCATTCCCCGTGCAGCCTATCCACAGGCACAACAGCACTGGGCATCTGTGCTTTCCCAGAGACTCAGCATCTCACGGTGCTTGTTCTCGGCAGAGCCTCTTTCTGAAAAATCAAACGTCCGGCTCTTTCTCCCACAAGGAAGGGGCCAGCCCTGAAATCTCTTGCTGGTCTTCACAGTCCCCGTGCAGCCTATCCACAGGCACAACAGCACTGGGCTTCTCTGCTTTCTCACAGTCGGTACATCTCACGGTGCTCGTTCTCAGCAGAGCCTTTTTCTGAAAAGGCAAACGTCCAGCTCCTTCTTCCATAAGGAAGGGGCGACCCCTGAAAGCTCTTGCTGGTCTTCACCGTTCCCGTGCAGCCTATCCACAGGCACAACAGCACTGGGCATCTGTGCTTTCCCATAGTCGGTACATCTCACAGCGCTCGTTCTCGGCAGATCCTTATTCCAAAAAGAAAACGTCCACCTCTTTCTCCCACAAGGAAGGATCCAGCCCTGAATGCTCTTGCTGGTCTTCAACGTCCCCGTGCAGCCTATCCACAGGCACAACAGCACTGGGCTTCTCTGCTTTCTCACAGTCGGTACATCTCACGGCGTTCGTTCTCGGCAGAGCCTTTTTCTGAAAAGGCAAACGTCCGGCTCCTTCTTCCATAAGGAAGGGGTAAGCCCTGAAAGCTCTTGCTGGTCTTCACCGTTCCCGTGCACCCTATCCACAGGCACAACAGCACTGGGCATCTGTGCTTTCCCAGAGACTCAGCATCTCACGGTGCTTGTTCTCGGCAGAGCCTCTTTCCGAAAAATCAAACGTCCGGCTCTTTCTCCCACAAGGAAGGGGCCAGCCCTGAAAGCTCTTGCTGGTCTTCACCATCCCCGTGCAGCCTATCCACAGGCACAACAGCACTGGGCATCTGTGCTTTCCCAGAGACTCAGCATCTCACGGTGCTTGTTCTCGGCAGAGCCTCTTTCCGAAAAATCAAACGTCCGGCTCTTTCTCCCACAAGGAAGGGGCCAGCCCTGAAAGCTCTTGCTGGTCTTCACAGTCCCCGTGCAGCCTATCCACAGGCACAACAGCACTGGGCTTCTCTGCTTTCTCACAGTCAGTACATCTCACGGTGCTCGTTCTCAGCAGAGCCTTTTTCTGAAAATGCAAACGTCCGGCTCCTTCTTCCATAAGGAAGGGGCGACCCCTGAAAGCTCTTGCTGGTCTTCACCGTTCCCGTGCACCCTATCCACAGGCACAACAACACTGGGCATCTGTGCTTTCCCAGAAACTCAGCATCTCAAGGTGCTCGTTCTCGGCAGATCCTATTTCCGAAAAAGCAAACGTCTGGCTCTTTCTCCCACAAGGAAGGGGCCAGCCCTGAAAGCTCTTGCTGGTCTTCACCATCCCCGTGCAGCCTATCCACAGGCACAACAGCACTGGGCATCTGTGCTTTCCCAGAGACTCAGCATCTCACGGTGCTTGTTCTCGGCAGAGCCTCTTTCCGAAAAATCAAACGTCCGGCTCTTTCTCCCACAAGGAAGGGGCCAGCCCTGAAAGCTCTTGCTGGTCTTCACAGTCCCCGTGCAGCCTATCCACAGGCACAACAGCACTGGGCTTCTGTGCTTTCCCAGAGACTCAGCATCTCACGGTGCTCGTTCTCGGCAGAGCCTATTTGCGAAAAAGCAAACGTCCGGCTCTTTCTCCCACAAGGAAGGGGCCAGCCCTGAAAGCTCTTGCTGGTCTTCACAGTCCCCGTGCAGCCTATCCACAGGCACAACAGCACTGGGCATCTGTGCTTTCCCAGAGACTCAGCATCTCACGGTGCTCGTTCTCGGCAGAGCCTATTTGCGAAAAAGCAAACGTCCGGCTCTTTCTCCCACAAGGAAGGGGCCAGCCCTGAAAGCTCTTGCTGGTCTTCACAGTCCCCGTGCAGCCTATCCACAGGCACAACAGCACTGGGCTTCTCTGCTTTCTCACAGTCGGTACATCTCACGGCGCTCGTTCTTCAGCAGAGCCTTTTTCTGAAAAGGCAAACGTCCGGCTCCTTCTTCCATAAGGAAAGTGCGACCCCTGAAATCTCTTGCTGCTCTACACCGTCCCCGTGCACCCTATCCACAGGCACAACAACACTGGGCTTCTCTGCTTTTCCACAGACCATACATCTCAAGGCAGTCATTCTCTTCAGAACTTATTTCCAAAAAGGCAAAGGTCCTTTTCCTTCTTCCATAAGGAAGGGGTAAGCCCTGAAAGCTCTTGCTGGTCTTCACCGTTCCCGTGCACCCTATCCACAGGCAGAACAGCACTGGGCATCTGTGCTTTCCCAGAGACTCAGCATTTCACGGTGCTCGTTCTCGGCAGATCCTATTTCCGAAAAAGCAAACGTGCGGCTCTTTCTCCCACAAGGAAGGGGCCAGCCCTGAAAGCTCTTGCTGGTCTTCAACGTCGCCGTGCAGCCTATCCACAGGCACAACAGCACTGGGCTTCTCTGCTTTCTCACAGTCGGTACATCTCACGGCGTTCGTTCTCGGCAGAGCCTTTTTCTGAAAAGGCAAACGTCCGGCTCCTTCTTCCATAAGGAAGGGGTAAGCCCTGAAAGCTCTTGCTGGTCTTCACCGTTCCCGTGCACCCTATCCACAGGCACAACAGCACTGGGCATCTGTGCTTTCCCAGAGACTCAGCATCTCACGGTGCTTGTTCTCGGCAGAGCCTATTTCCGAAAAATCAAACGTCCGGCTCTTTCTCCCACAAGGAAGGGGCCAGCCCTGAAAGCTCTTGCTGGTCTTCAACGTCCCCGTGCAGCCTATCCACAGGCACAACAGCACTGGGCATCTGTGCTTTCCCAGAGACTCAGCATCTCACGGTGCTCGTTCTCGGCAGAGCCTATTTCCGAAAAAGCAAACGTCCGGCTCTTTCTCCCACAAGGAAGGGGCCAGCCCTGAAATCTCTTGCTGGTCTTCACAGTCCCCGTGCAGCCTATCCACAGGCACAACAGCACTGGGCTTCTCTGCTTTCTCACAGTCGGTACATCTCACGGTGCTCGTTCTCAGCAGAGCCTTTTTCTGAAAAGGCAAACGTCCAGCTCCTTCTTCCATAAGGAAGGGGCGACCCCTGAAAGCTCTTGCTGGTCTTCACCGTTCCCGTGCAGCCTATCCACAGGCACAACAGCACTGGGCATCTGTGCTTTCCCATAGTCGGTACATCTCACGGCGCTCGTTCTCGGCAGATCCTTATTCCAAAAAGAAAACGTCCACCTCTTTCTCCCACAAGGAAGGATCCAGCCCTGAATGCTCTTGCTGGTCTTCAACGTCCCCGTGCAGCCTATCCACAGGCACAACAGCACTGGGCTTCTCTGCTTTCTCACAGTCGGTACATCTCACGGCGTTCGTTCTCGGCAGAGCCTTTTTCTGAAAAGGCAAACGTCCGGCTCCTTCTTCCATAAGGAAGGGGTAAGCCCTGAAAGCTCTTGCTGGTCTTCACCGTTCCCGTGCACCCTATCCACAGGCACAACAGCACTGGGCATCTGTGCTTTCCCAGAGACTCAGCATCTCACGGTGCTTGTTCTCGGCAGAGCCTCTTTCCGAAAAATCAAACGTCCGGCTCTTTCTCCCACAAGGAAGGGGCCAGCCCTGAAAGCTCTTGCTGGTCTTCACCATCCCCGTGCAGCCTATCCACAGGCACAACAGCACTGGGCATCTGTGCTTTCCCAGAGACTCAGCATCTCACGGTGCTTGTTCTCGGCAGAGCCTCTTTCCGAAAAATCAAACGTCCGGCTCTTTCTCCCACAAGGAAGGGGCCAGCCCTGAAAGCTCTTGCTGGTCTTCACAGTCCCCGTGCAGCCTATCCACAGGCACAACAGCACTGGGCTTCTCTGCTTTCTCACAGTCAGTACATCTCACGGTGCTCGTTCTCAGCAGAGCCTTTTTCTGAAAATGCAAACGTCCGGCTCCTTCTTCCATAAGGAAGGGGCGACCCCTGAAAGCTCTTGCTGCTCTACACCGTCCCCGTGCACCCTATCCACAGGCACAACAGCACTGGGCATCTGTGCTTTCCCATAGTCGGTACATCTCACGGCGCTTGTTCTCGGCAGAGCCTTTTTCCAAAAATCAAACGTCCGGCTCTTTCTCCCACAAGGAAGGAGCCAGCCCTGAAAGCTCTTGCTGGTCTTCACCATCCCCGTGCAGCCTATCCACAGGCACAACAGCACTGGGCTTCTCTGCTTTCTCACAGTCGGTACATCTCACGGTGCTCGTTCTCAGCAGAGCCTTTTTCTGAAAAGGCAAATGTCCGGCTCCTTCTCCCACAAGGAAGGGGCGACCCCTGAAAGCTCTTGCTGGTCTTCACCGTTCCCGTGCACCCTATCCACAGGCACAACAACACTGGGCATCTGTGCTTTCCCAGAAACTCAGCATCTCACGGCGTTCGTTCTCGGCAGATCCTATTTCCGAAAAAGCAAACGTCCGGCTCTTTCTCCCACAAGGAAGGGGCCAGCCCTGAAAGCTCTTGCTGGTCTTCACCGTCCCCGTGCAGCCTATCCACAGGCACAACAGCACTGGGCATCTGTGCTTTCCCAGAGACTCAGCATCTCACGGTGCTTGTTCTCGGCAGAGCCTCTTTCCGAAAAATCAAACGTCCGGCTCTTTCTCCCACAAGGAAGGGGCCAGCCCTGAAAGCTCTTGCTGGTCTTCACAGTCCCCGTGCAGCCTATCCACAGGCACAACAGCACTGGGCTTCTGTGCTTTCCCAGAGACTCAGCATCTCACGGTGCTCGTTCTCGGCAGAGCCTATTTGCGAAAAAGCAAACGTCCGTCTCTTTCTCCCACAAGGAAGGGGCCAGCCCTGAAAGCTCTTGCTGGTCTTCACAGTCCCCGTGCAGCCTATCCACAGGCACAACAGCACTGGGCATCTGTGCTTTCCCAGAGACTCAGCATCTCACGGTGCTCGTTCTCGGCAGAGCCTATTTGCGAAAAAGCAAACGTCCGGCTCTTTCTCCCACAAGGAAGGGGCCAGCCCTGAAAGCTCTTGCTGGTCTTCACAGTCCCCGTGCAGCCTATCCACAGGCACAACAGCACTGGGCTTCTCTGCTTTCTCACAGTCGGTACATCTCACGGCGCTCGTTCTTCAGCAGAGCCTTTTTCTGAAAAGGCAAACGTCCGGCTCCTTCTTCCATAAGGAAAGTGCGACCCCTGAAATCTCTTGCTGCTCTACACCGTCCCCGTGCACCCTATCCACAGGCACAACAACACTGGGCTTCTCTGCTTTTCCACAGACCATACATCTCAAGGCAGTCATTCTCTTCAGAACTTATTTCCAAAAAGGCAAAGGTCCTTTTCCTTCTTCCATAAGGAAGGGGTAAGCCCTGAAAGCTCTTGCTGGTCTTCACCGTTCCCGTGCACCCTATCCACAGGCAGAACAGCACTGGGCATCTGTGCTTTCCCAGAGACTCAGCATTTCACGGTGCTCGTTCTCGGCAGATCCTATTTTCGAAAAAGCAAACGTGCGGCTCTTTCTCCCACAAGGAAGGGGCCAGCCCTGAAAGCTCTTGCTGGTCTTCAACGTCGCCGTGCAGCCTATCCACAGGCACAACAGCACTGGGCTTCTCTGCTTTCTCACAGTCGGTACATCTCACGGCGTTCGTTCTCGGCAGAGCCTTTTTCTGAAAAGGCAAACGTCCGGCTCCTTCTTCCATAAGGAAGGGGTAAGCCCTGAAAGCTCTTGCTGGTCTTCACCGTTCCCGTGCACCCTATCCACAGGCACAACAGCACTGGGCATCTGTGCTTTCCCAGAGACTCAGCATCTCACGGTGCTTGTTCTCGGCAGAGCCTATTTCCGAAAAATCAAACGTCCGGATTTTTCTCCCACAAGGAAGGAGCCAGGCCTGAAAGCTCTTGCTGGTCTTCAACGTCCCCGTGCAGCCTATCCACAGGCACAACAGCACTGGGCATCTGTGCTTTCCCAGAGACTCAGCATCTCACGGTGCTCGTTCTCGGCAGAGCCTATTTCCGAAAAAGCAAACGTCCGGCTCTTTCTCCCACAAGGAAGGGGCCAGCCCTGAAAGCTCTTGCTGGTCTTCACCATCCCCGTGCAGCCTATCCACAGGCACAACAGCACTGGGCTTCTCTGCTTTCTCACAGTCGGTACATCTCACGGTGCTCGTTCTCTGCAGAGCCTTTTTCTGAAAAGACAAACGTCCGGCTCCTTCTTCCATAAGGAAGGGGTAAGCCCTGAAACCTCTTGCTGGTCTTCACCGTTCCCGTGCACCCTATCCACAGGCACAACAGAACTGGACTTCTCGGCTTTCCCATAGTCGGTACATCTCACAGCGCTGGTTCTCGGCAGAGCCTCTTTCCGAAAAGGGAAACGTCCGGCTCTTTCTCCCACAAGGAAGGGGCCAACCCTGAAAGCTCTTGCTGCTCTACACCGTCCCCGTGCACCCTATCCACAGGCACAACAGCACTGGGCTTCTCTGCTTTCTCATAGTCGGTACATCTCACGGTGCTCGTTCTCAGCAGAGCCTTTTTCTGAAAAGGAAAAAGTCCGGCTCCTTCTTCCATAAGGAAGGGGCACCCCTGAAAGCTCTTGCTGGTCTTCACCGTTCCCGTGCACCCTATCAACAGGCACAACAGCACTGGGCATCTGTGCTTTCCCATAGTCGGTACATCTCACGGCGCTCGTTCTCGGCAGAGCCTTTTTCCAAAAAGCAAACGTCCGGATTTTTCTCCCACAAGGAAGGAGCCAGGCCTGAAAGCTCTTGCTGGTCTTCACAGTCCCCATGCAGCCTATCCACAGGCACAACAGCACTGGGCATCTGTGCTTTCCCAGAGACTCAGCATCTCACGGTGCTCGTTCTCGGCAGAGCCTATTTCCGAAAAAGCAAACGTCCGGCTCTTTCTCCCACAAGGAAGGGGCCAGCCCTGAAAGCTCTTGCTGGTCTTCACCATCCCCGTGCAGCCTATCCACAGGCACAACAGCACTGGGCTTCTCTGCTTTCTCACAGCCGGTACATCTCACGGTGCTCGTTCTCAGCAGAGCCTTTTTCTGAAAAGGCAAACGTCCGGCTCCTTCTTCCATAAGGAAGGGTTAAGCCCTGAAAGCTCTTGCTGCTCTTCACCGTCCCCGTGCAGCCTATCCACAGGCACAACAGCACTGGGCATCTGTGCTTTCCCAGAGACTCAGCATCTCACGGTGCTCGTTCTCGGCAGAGCCTATTTCCGAAAAAGCAAACGTCTGTCTCTTTCTCCCACAAGGAAGAGGACAGCCCTGAAAGCTCTTGCTGGCCTTCACCATCCCCGTGCAGCCTATCCACAGGCACAAGAGAACTGGACTTCTCTGCTTTCCCATAGTCGGTACATCTCACGGCGCTGGTTCTCGGTAGAGACTCTTTCCAAAAAGGGAAATGTCCTGCTTTTCTCCCACAAGGAAGGGGCCAGCCCTGAAAGCTCTTGCTGGTCTTCACCGTTCCCGTGCACTCTATCCACAGGCACAACAGCACTGGGCATCTGTGCTTTCCCAGAGACTCAGCATGTCACGGTGCTCGTTCTCGGCAGATCCTATTTCCGAAAAAGCAAACGTGCGGCTCTTTCTCCACAAGGAAGGGGCTAGCCCTGAAAGCTCTTGCTGGTCTTCACAGTCCCCGTGCAGCCTATCCACAGGCACAACAGCACTGGGCTTCTCTGCTTTGTCACAGTCGGTACATCTCACGGCGTTCGTTCTCGGCAGAGTTTTTTTCTGAAAAGGCAAACGTCCGGGTCCTTCTTCAATAAGGAAGGGGTAAGCCCTGAAAGCTCTTGCTGCTCTTCACCATCCCCGTGCAGCCTATCCACAGGCACAACAGCACTGGGCATCTGTGCTTTCCCAGAGACTCAGCATCTCACGGTGCTTGTTCTCGGCAGAGCCTATTTCCGAAAAAGCAAACGTCCGGCTCTTTCTCCCACAAGGAAGGGGCCAGCCCTGAAAGCTCTTGCTGGTCTTTACCATCCCCGTGCAGCCTATCCACAGGCACAACAGCACTGGGCATCTGTGCTTTCCCAGAGACTCAGCATCTCACGGTGCTTGTTCTCGGCAGAGCCTCTTTCCGAATAATAAAAAGTCCGCTCTTTCTCCCACAAGGAAGGGGCCAGCCCTGAAAGCTCTTGCTGGTCTTCACAGTCCCCGGTGCAGCCTATCCACAGGCACAACAGCACTGGGCTTCTCTGCTTTCTCACAGTCGGTACATCTCACGGTGCTCGTTCTCAGCAGAGCCTTTTTCTGAAAAGGCAAACGTACGACTCCTTCTTCCATAAGGAAGGGGCAACCCCTGAAAGCTCTTGCTGGTCTTCACCGTTCCCGTGCACCCTATCCACAGGCACAACAGAAATGGACTTCTCGGCTTTCCCATAGTCGGTACATCTCACGGCGCTGGTTCTCGGCAGAGACTCTTTCCAAAAAGGGAAACGTCCGGCTCCTTCTCCCACAAGGAAGGGGCCAGCCCTGAAAGCTCTTGCTGGTCTTCACCATTCCCGTGCAGCCTATCCACAGGCACAACAGCACTGGGCATCTGTGCTTTCCCAGAGACTCAGCAACTCACGGTGCTCGTTCTCGGCATATCCTATTTCCGAAAAAGCAAACGTCCGGCTCTTTCTCCACAAGGAAGGGGCCAGCCCTGAAAGCTCTTGCTGGTCTTCACAGTCCCCGTGCAGCCTATCCACAGGCACAACAGCACTGGGCTTCTCTGCTTTGTCACAGTCGGTACATCTCACGGCGTTCGTTCTCGGCAGAGTTTTTTTCTGAAAAGGCAAACGTCCGGGTCCTTCTTCCATAAGGAAGGGGTAAGCCCTGAAAGCTCTTGCTGCTCTTCACCGTCCCCGTGCAGCCTATCCACAGGCACAACAGCACTGGGCATCTGTGCTTTCCCAGAGACTCAGCATCTCACGGTGCTCGTTCTCGGCAGAGCGTATTTCCGATAAAGCAAATGTCTGGCTCTTTCTCCCATAAGGAAGAGGACAGCCCTGAAAGCTCTTGCTGGTCTTCACCATCCCCGTGCACCCTATCCACAGGCACAACAGAACTGGACTTCTCTGCTTTCCCATAGTCGGTACATCTCACGGCGCTGGTTGTCTGTAGAGACTCTTTCCAAAAAGGGAAATGTCCTGCTTTTCTCCCACAAGGAAGGGGCCAGCCCTGAAAGCTCTTGCTGGTCTTCACCGTTCCCGTGCACTCTATCCACAGGCACAACAGCACTGGGCATCTGTGCTTTCCCAGAGACTCAGCATATCACGGTGCTCGTTCTCGGCAGATCCTATTTCCGAAAAAGGAAACGTGCGGCTCTTTCTCCACAAGGAAGGGGCCAGCCCTGAAAGCTCTTGCTGGTCTTCACAGTCCCCGTGCAGCCTATCCACAGGCACAACAGCACTGGGCTTCTCTGCTTTCTCACAGTCGGTACATCTCACGGTGCTCGTTCTCAGCAGAGCCTTTTTCTGAAAAGGCAAACGTCCGGGTCCTACTTCCATAAGGAAGGGGTAAGCCCTGAAAGCTCTTGCTGCTCTTCACCATCCCCGTGCAGCCTATCCACAGGCACAACAGCACTGGGCATCTGTGCTTTCCCAGAAACTCAGCATCTCACGGCGTTCGTTCTCGCAGAGCCTCTTTCCGAAAAAGCAAACGTCCGGCTCTTTCTCCCACAAGGAAGGGGCCAGCCCTGAAAGCTCTTGCTGGTCTTCACCATCCCCGTGCAGCCTCTCCACAGGCACAACAGCACAGGGCTTCTCTGCTTTCTCACAGTCGGTACATCTCACGGTGCTCGTTCTCTGCAGAGCCTTTTTCTGAAACGACAAACGTCCGGCTCCTTCTTGCATAAGGAAGGGGTAAGCCCTGAAAGCTCTTGCCGGTCTTCACCGTTCCCGTGCACCCTATCCACAGGCACAACAGCACTGGGCATCTGTGCTTTCCCATAGTCGGTACATCTCACGGCGCTCGTTCTCGGCAGAGCCTTTTTCCAAAAAGCAAACGTCCGGATTTTTCTCCCACAAGGAAGGAGCCAGCCCTGAAAGCTCTTGCTGGTCTTCAATGTCCCCATGCAGCCTATCCACAGGCACAACAGCACTGGGCATCTGTGCTTTCCCAGAGACTCAGCATCTCACGGTGCTCGTTCTCGGCAGAGCCTTTTTCCGAAAAAGCAAACGTCCGGCTCTTTCTCCCACAAGGAAGGGGCCAGCCCTGAAAGCTCTTGCTGGTCTTTACCATCCCCGTGCAGCCTATCCACAGGCACAACAGCACTGGGCATCTGTGCTTTCCCAGAGACTCAGCATCTCACGGTGCTCGTTCTCGGCAGAGCCTCTTTCCGAAAAATCAAAAGTCCGCTCTTTCTCCCACAAGGAAGGGGCCAGCCCTGAAAGCTCTTGCTGGTCTTCACAGTCCCCGTGCAGCCTATCCACAGGCACAACAGCACTGGGCTTCTCTGCTTTCTCACAGTCGGTACATCTCACGGTGCTCGTTCTCAGCAGAGCCTTTTTCTGAAAAGGCAAACGTACGACTCCTTCTTCCATAAGGAAGGGGCAACCCCTAAAAAGCTCTTGCTGGTCTTCACCGTTCCCGTGCACCCTATCCACAGGCACAACAGAAATGGACTTCTCGGCTTTCCCATAGTCGGTACATCTCACGGCGCTCGTTCTCGGCAGAGCCTTTTTCTAAAAAGGCAAACGTCCGGCTCTTTCTCCCACAAGGAAGGGGCCAGCCCTGAAAGCTCTTGCTGGTCTTCACCATTCCCGTGCAGCCTATCCACAGGCACAACAGCACTGGGCATCTGTGCTTTCCCAGAGACTCAGCAACTCACGGTGCTCGTTCTCGGCATATCCTATTTCCGAAAAAGCAAACGTCCGGCTCTTTCTCCACAAGGAAGGGGCCAGCCCTGAAAGCTCTTGCTGGTCTTCACAGTCCCCGTGCAGCCTATCCACAGGCACAACAGCACTGGGCTTCTCTGCTTTGTCACAGTCGGTACATCTCACGGCGTTCGTTCTCGGCAGATTTTTTTTCTGAAAAGGCAAACGTCCGGGTCCTTCTTCCATAAGGAAGGGGTAAGCCCTGAAAGCTCTTGCTGCTCTTCACCATCCCCGTGCAGCCTATCCACAGGCACAACAGCACTGGGCATCTGTGCTTTCCCAGAGACTCAGCATCTCACGGTGCTCGTTCTCGGCAGAGCGTATTTCCGATAAAGCAAATGTCTGGCTCTTTCTCCCATAAGGAAGAGGACAGCCCTGAAAGCTCTTGCTGGTCTTCACCATCCCCGTGCACACTATCCACAGGCACAACAGAACTGGACTTCTCTGCTTTCCCATAGTCGGTACATCTCACGGCGCTGGTTGTCTGTAGAGACTCTTTCCAAAAAGGGAAATGTCCTGCTTTTCTCCCACAAGGAAGGGGCCAGCCCTGAAAGCTCTTGCTGGTCTTCACCGTTCCCGTGCACTCTATCCACAGGCACTACAGCACTGGGCATCTGTGCTTTCCCAGAGACTCAGCATATCACGGTGCTCGTTCTCGGCAGATCCTATTTCCGAAAAAGCAAACGTGCGGCTCTTTCTCCACAAGGAAGGGGCCAGCCCTGAAAGCTCTTGCTGGTCTTCACAGTCCCCGTGCAGCCTATCCACAGGCACAACAGCACTGGGCTTCTCTGCTTTCTCACAGTCGGTACATCTCACGGCGTTCGTTCTCGGCAGAGTTTTTTTCTGAAAAGGCAAACGTCCGGGTCCTACTTCCATAAGGAAGGGGTAAGCCCTGAAAGCTCTTGCTGCTCTTCACCATCCCCGTGCAGCCTATCCACAGGCACAACAGCACTGGGCATCTGTGCTTTCCCAGAAACTCAGCATCTCACGGCGTTCGTTCTCGCAGAGCCTCTTTCCGAAAAAGCAAACGTCCGGCTCTTTCTCCCACAAGGAAGGGGCCAGCCCTGAAAGCTCTTGCTGGTCTTCACCATCCCCGTGCAGCCTCTCCACAGGCACAACAGCACAGGGCTTCTCTGCTTTCTCACAGTCGGTACATCTCACGGTGCTCGTTCTCTGCAGAGCCTTTTTCTGAAACGACAAACGTCCGGCTCCTTCTTGCATAAGGAAGGGGTAAGCCCTGAAAGCTCTTGCCGGTCTTCACCGTTCCCGTGCACCCTATCCACAGGCACAACAGCACTGGGCATCTGTGCTTTCCCATAGTCGGTACATCTCACGGCGCTCGTTCTCGGCAGAGCCTTTTTCCAAAAAGCAAACGTCCGGATTTTTCTCCCACAAGGAAGGAGCCAGCCCTGAAAGCTCTTGCTGGTCTTCAATGTCCCCATGCAGCCTATCCACAGGCACAACAGCACTGGGCATCTGTGCTTTCCCAGAGACTCAGCATCTCACGGTGCTCGTTCTCGGCAGAGCCTATTTCCGAAAAAGCAAACGTCCGGCTCTTTCTCCCACAAGGAAGGGGCCAGCCCTGAAAGCTCTTGCTGGTCTTCACCATCCCCGTGCAGCCTATCCACAGGCACAACAGCACTGGGCTTCTCTGCTTTCTCACAGCCGGTACATCTCACGGTGCTCGTTCTCAGCAGAGCCTTTTTCTGAAAAGGCAAACATCCGGCTCCTTCTTCCATAAGGAAGGGTTAAGCCCTGAAAGCTCTTGCTGCTCTTCACCGTCCCCGTGCAGCCTATCCAAAGGCACAACAGCACTGGGCATCTGTGCTTTCCCAGAGACTCAGCATCTCACGGTGCTTGTTCTCGGCAGAGCCTCTTTCCGAAAAATCAAACGTCCGGCTCTTTCTCCCACAAGGAAGGGGCCAGCCCTGAAAGCTCTTGCTGGTCTTCACAGTCCCCGTGCAGCCTATCCACAGGCACAACAGCACTGGGCTTCTCTGCTTTCTCATAGTCGGTACATCTCACGGCGCTCGTTCTCGGCAGAGCCTTTTTCTGAAAAGGCAAACGTCCGGCTCCTTCTTCCATAAGGAAGGGGCGACCCCTGAAAGCTCTTGCTGGTCTTCACCGTTCCCGTGCACCCTATCCACAGGCACAACAACACTGGGCTTCTCTGCTTTTCCACAGACCATACATCTCAAGGCAGTCATTCTCTTCAGAACCTCTTTCTGTAAAGGCAAATGTCCGGCTCCTTCTTCCATAAGGAAGGGGTAAGCCCTGAAAGCTCTTGCTGGTCTTCACCGTTCCCGTGCACCCTATCCACAGGCACAACAGCACTGGGCATCTGTGGTTTCCCAGAGACTCAGCATCTCACGGTGATCGTTCTCGGCAGAGCCTATTTCCGAAAAAGCAAACGTCCGGCTCTTTCTCCCACAAGGAAGGGGCCAGCCCTGAAAGCTCTTGCTGGTCTTCACCATCCCCGTGCAGCCTATCCACATGCACAACAGCACTGGGCATCTGTGCTTTCCCAGAGACTCAGCATCTCACGGTGCTTGTTCTCGGCAGAGCCTCTTTCCGAAAAATCAAAAGTCCGGCTCTTTCTCCCACAAGGAAGGGGCCAGCCCTGAAAGCTCTTGCTGGTCTTCACAGTCCCCGTGCAGCCTATCCACAGGCACAACAGCACTGGGCTTCTCTGCTTTCTCACAGCCGGTACATCTCACGGTGCTCGTTCTCAGCAGAGCCTTTTTCTGAAAAGGAAAAAGTCCGGCTCCTTCTTCCATAAGGAAGGGGCACCCCTGAAAGCTCTTGCCGGTCTTCACCGTTCCCGTGCACCCTATCCACAGGCACAACAGCACTGGGCATCTGTGCTTTCCCATAGTCGGTACATCTCACGGCGCTCGTTCTCGGCATAGCCTTTTTCCAAAAAGCAAACGTCCGGATTTTTCTCCCACAAGGAAGGAGCCAGCCCTGAAAGCTCTTGCTGGTCTTCAATGTCCCCATGCAGCCTATCCACAGGCACAACAGCACTGGGCATCTGTGCTTTCCCAGAGACTCAGCATCTCACGGTGCTCGTTCTCGGCAGAGCCTATTTCCGAAAAAGCAAACGTCCGGCTCTTTCTCCCACAAGGAAGGGGCCAGCCCTGAAAGCTCTTGCTGGTCTTCACCATCCCCGTGCAGCCTATCCACAGGCACAACAGCACTGGGCTTCTCTGCTTTCTCACAGCCGGTACATCTCACGGTGCTCGTTCTCAGCAGAGCCTTTTTCTGAAAAGGCAAACATCCGGCTCCTTCTTCCATAAGGAAGGGTTAAGCCCTGAAAGCTCTTGCTGCTCTTCACCGTCCCCGTGCAGCCTATCCAAAGGCACAACAGCACTGGGCATCTGTGCTTTCCCAGAGACTCAGCATCTCACGGTGCTTGTTCTCGGCAGAGCCTCTTTCCGAAAAATCAAACGTCCGGCTCTTTCTCCCACAAGGAAGGGGCCAGCCCTGAAAGCTCTTGCTGGTCTTCACAGTCCCCGTGCAGCCTATCCACAGGCACAACAGCACTGGGCTTCTCTGCTTTCTCATAGTCGGTACATCTCACGGCGCTCGTTCTCGGCAGAGCCTTTTTCTGAAAAGGCAAACGTCCGGCTCCTTCTTCCATAAGGAAGGGGCGACCCCTGAAAGCTCTTGCTGGTCTTCACCGTTCCCATGCACCCTATCCACAGGCACAACAACACTGGGCTTTTCTGCTTTTCCACAGACCATACATCTCAAGGCAGTCATTCTCTTCAGAACCTCTTTCTGTAAAGGCAAATGTCCGGCTCCTTCTTCCATAAGGAAGGGGTAAGCCCTGAAAGCTCTTGCTGGTCTTCACCGTTCCCGTGCACCCTATCCACAGGCACAACAGCACTGGGCATCTGTGGTTTCCCAGAGACTCAGCATCTCACGGTGATCGTTCTCGGCAGAGCCTATTTCCGAAAAAGCAAACGTCCGGCTCTTTCTCCCACAAGGAAGGGGCCAGCCCTGAAAGCTCTTGCTGGTCTTCACCATCCCCGTGCAGCCTATCCACATGCACAACAGCACTGGGCATCTGTGCTTTCCCAGAGACTCAGCATCTCACGGTGCTTGTTCTCGGCAGAGCCTCTTTCCGAAAAATCAAAAGTCCGGCTCTTTCTCCCACAAGGAAGGGGCCAGCCCTGAAAGCTCTTGCTGGTCTTCACAGTCCCCGTGCAGCCTATCCACAGGCACAACAGCACTGGGCTTCTCTGCTTTCTCACAGCCGGTACATCTCACGGTGCTCGTTCTCAGCAGAGCCTTTTTCTGAAAAGGAAAAAGTCCGGCTCCTTCTTCCATAAGGAAGGGGCACCCCTGAAAGCTCTTGCCGGTCTTCACCGTTCCCGTGCACCCTATCCACAGGCACAACAGCACTGGGCATCTGTGCTTTCCCATAGTCGGTACATCTCACGGCGCTCGTTCTCGGCATAGCCTTTTTCCAAAAAGCAAACGTCCGGATTTTTCTCCCACAAGGAAGGAGCCAGCCCTGAAAGCTCTTGCTGGTCTTCAATGTCCCCATGCAGCCTATCCACAGGCACAACAGCACTGGGCATCTGTGCTTTCCCAGAGACTCAGCATCTCACGGTGCTCGTTCTCGGCAGAGCCTATTTCCGAAAAAGCAAACGTCCGGCTCTTTCTCCCACAAGGAAGGGGCCAGCCCTGAAAGCTCTTGCTGGTCTTCACCATCCCCGTGCAGCCTATCCACAGGCACAACAGCACTGGGCTTCTCTGCTTTCTCACAGCCGGTACATCTCACGGTGCTCGTTCTCAGCAGAGCCTTTTTCTGAAAAGGCAAACATCCGGCTCCTTCTTCCATAAGGAAGGGTTAAGCCCTGAAAGCTCTTGCTGCTCTTCACCGTCCCCGTGCAGCCTATCCAAAGGCACAACAGCACTGGGCATCTGTGCTTTCCCAGAGACTCAGCATCTCACGGTGCTTGTTCTCGGCAGAGCCTCTTTCCGAAAAATCAAACGTCCGGCTCTTTCTCCCACAAGGAAGGGGCCAGCCCTGAAAGCTCTTGCTGGTCTTCACAGTCCCCGTGCAGCCTATCCACAGGCACAACAGCACTGGGCTTCTCTGCTTTCTCATAGTCGGTACATCTCACGGCGCTCGTTCTCGGCAGAGCCTTTTTCTGAAAAGGCAAACGTCCGGCTCCTTCTTCCATAAGGAAGGGGCGACCCCTGAAAGCTCTTGCTGGTCTTCACCGTTCCCGTGCACCCTATCCACAGGCACAACAACACTGGGCTTCTCTGCTTTTCCACAGACCATACATCTCAAGGCAGTCATTCTCTTCAGAACCTCTTTCTGTAAAGGCAAACGTCCGGCTCCTTCTTCCATAAGGAAGTGGTAAGCCCTGAAAGCTCTTGCTGCTCTTCACCGTCCCCGTGCAGCCTATCCACAGGCACAACAGCACTGGGCATCTGTGCTTTCCCAGAGACTCAGCATCTCACGGTGCTCGTTCTCGGCAGAGCCTATTTCCGAAAAAGCAAACGTGCGGCTCTTTCTCCCACAAGGAAGGGGCCAGCCCTGAAAGCTCTTGCTGGTCTTCACAGTCCCCGTGCAGCCTATCCACAGGCACAACAGCACTGGGCATCTGTGCTTTCCCAGAGACTCAGCATCTCACGGTGCTTGTTCTCGGCAGAGCCTCTTTCCGAAAAATCAAACGTCCGGCTCTTTCTCCCACAAGGAAGGGGCCAGCCCTGAAAGCTCTTGCTGGTCTTCACAGTCCCCGTGCAGCCTATCCACAGGCACAACAGCACTGGGCTTCTCTGCTTTCTCACAGCCGGTACATCTCACGGCGTTCGTTCTCAGCAGAGCCTTTTTCTGAAAAGGCAAACGTCCGGCTCCTTCTTCCATAAGGAAGGGGTAAGCCCTGAAAGCTCTTGCTGCTCTTCACCGTCCCCGTGCAGCCTATCCACAGGCACAACAGCACTGGGCATCTGTGCTTTCCCAGAGACTCAGCATCTCACGGTGCTTGCTCTCGGCAGAGCCTCTTTCCGAAAAATCAAAAGTCCGGCTCTTTCTCCCACAAGGAAGGGGCCAGCCCTGAAAGCTCTTGCTGGTCTTCACAGTCCCCGTGCAGCCTATCCACAGGCACAACAGAACTGGACTTCTCTGCTTTCCCATAGTCGGTACATCTCACGGCGCTGTTTGTCTGTAGAGACTCTTTCCAAAAAGGGAAATGTCCTGCTTTTCTCCCACAAGGAAGGGGCCAGCCCTGAAAGCTCTTGCTGGTCTTCACCGTTCCCGTGCACTCTATCCACAGGCACAACAGCACTGGGCATCTGTGCTTTCCCAGAGACTCAGCATATCACGGTGCTCGTTCTCGGCAGATCCTATTTCCGAAAAAGGAAACGTGCCGCTCTTTCTCCACAAGGAAGGGGCCAGCCCTGAAAGCTCTTGCTGGTCTTCACAGTCCCCGTGCAGCCTATCCACAGGCACAACAGCACTGGGCTTCTCTGCTTTGTCACAGTCGGTACATCTCACGGCGTTCGTTCTCGGCAGAGTTTTTTTCTGAAAAGGCAAACGTCCGGGTCCTTCTTCCATAAGGAAGGGGTAAGCCCTGAAAGCTCTTGCTGCTCTTCACCGTCCCCGTGCAGCCTATCCACAGGCACAACAGCACTGGGCATCTGTGCTTTCCCAGAGACTCAGCATCTCACGGTGCTCGTTCTCGGCAGAGCCTATTTCCGAAAAAGCAAATGTCTGGCTCTTTCTCCCATAAGGAAGAGGACAGCCCTGAAAGCTCTTGCTGGTCTTCACCATCCCCGTGCAGCCTCTCCACAGGCACAACAGCACAGGGCTTCTCTGCTTTCTCACAGTCGGTACATCTCACGGTGCTCGTTCTCTGCAGAGCCTTTTTCTGAAACGACAAACGTCCTTCTCCTTCTTGCATAAGGAAGGGGTAAGCCCTGAAAGCTCTTGCCGGTCTTCACCGTTCCCGTGCACCCTATCCACAGGCACAACAGCACTGGGCATCTGTGCTTTCCCATAGTCGGTACATCTCACGGCGCTCGTTCTTGGCAGAGCCTTATTCCAAAAAGCATACGTCCGGCTCTTTCTCCCACAAGGAAGGAGCCAGCCTTGAAAGCTCTTGCTGGTCTTCACAGTCCCCGTGCAGCCTATCCACAGGCACAACAGCACTGGGCATCTGTGCTTTCCCAGAGACTCAGCATCTCACGGTGCTCGTTCTCGGCAGAGCCTATTTCCGAAAAAGCAAACGTGCGGCTCTTTCTCCCACGAGGAAGGGGTAAGCCCTGAAAGCTCTTGCTGGTCTTCACAGTCCCCGTGCAGCCTATCCACAGTCACAACAGCACTGGGCTTCTCTGCTTTCTCACAGTCAGTACATCTCACGGCGCTCATTCTCAGCAGAGCCTTTTTCTGAAAAGGCAAACGTCCGGCTCCTTCTTCCATAAGGAAGGGGTAAGACCTGAAAGCTCTTGCTGCTCTTCACCATCCCCGTGCAGCCTCTCCACAGGCACAACAGCACTGGGCATCTGTGCTTTCCCAGAGACTCAGCATCTCACGGTGCTTGTTCTCGGCAGAGCCTATTTCCGAAAAATCAAACGTCCGGCTCTTTCTCCCACAAGGAAGGGGCCAGCCCTGAAAGCTCTTGCTGGTCTTCACCATCCCTGTGCAGCCTATCCACAGGCACAACAGCACTGGGCTTCTCTGCTTTCTCACAGTCGGTACATCTCACGGTGCTCGTTCTCAGCAGAGCCTTTTTCTGAAAAGGCAAACGTCCGGCTCCTTCTTCCATAAGGAAGGGGCGACCCCTGAAAGCTCTTGCTGGTCTTCACCGTTCCCGTGCACCCTATCCACAGGCACAACAACACTGGGCTTCTCTGCTTTTCCACAGACCATACATCTCAAGGCAGTCATTCTCTTCAGAACCTCTTTCTGTAAAGGCAAATGTCCGGCTCCTTCTTCCATAAGGAAGGGGTAAGCCCTGAACGCTCTTGCTGGTCTTCACCGTCCCCGTGCAGCCTATCCACAGGCACAACAGCACTGGGCATCTGTGCTTTCCCAGAGACTCAGCATCTCACGGTGCTCGTTCTCGGCAGATCCTATTTCCGAAAAAGCAAACGTCCGGCTCTTTCTCCCACAAGGAAGGGGCCAGCCCTGAAAGCTCTTGCTGGTTTTCACCATCCCCGTGCAGCCTATCCACAGGCACAACAGCACTGGGCATCTGTGCTTTCCCAGAGACTCAGCATCTCACGGCGCTGGTTCTCGGCAGAGCCTCTTTCCGAAAAAGCAAACGTCCGGCTCTTTCTCCCACAAGGAAGGGGCCAGCCCTGAAAGCTCTTGCTGGTCTTCACCATCCCCGTGCAGCCTATCCACAGGCACAACAGCACTGGGCTTCTCTGCTTTCTCACAGTCGGTACATCTCACGGTGCTCGTTCTCAGCAGAGCCTTTTTCTGAAACGACAAACGTCTGGCTCCTTCTTCCATAAGGAAGGGGCCAGCCCTGAAAGCTCTTGCTGCTCTTCACCGTTCCCGTGCACCCTATCCACAGGCACAACAGAACTGGACTTCTCTGCTTTCCCATAGTCGGTACATCTCATGGCGCTGGTTCTCAGCAGAGACTCTTTCCAAAAAGTGAAACGTCCGGCTCTTTCTCCCACAAGGAAGGGGCCAGCCCTGAAAGCTCTTGCTGGTCTTCACCGTTCCCGTGCAGCCTATCCACAGGCAGAACAGCACTGGGCATCTGTGCTTTCCCAGAGACTCAGCATCTCACGGTGCTCGTTCTCGGCAGAGCCTATTTCCGAAAAAGCAAACGTGCGGCTCTTTCTCCCACAAGGAAGGGGCCAGCCCTGAAAGCTCTTGCTGGTCTTCACCATCCCCGTGCAGCCTATCCACAGGCACAACAGCACTGGGCTTCTCTGCTTTCTCACAGTCGGTACATCTCACGGTGCTCGTTCTCAGCAGAGCCTTTTTCTGAAAAGGCAAATGTCCGGCTCATTCTTCCATAAGGAAGGGGTAAGCCCTGAAACCTCTTGCTGGTCTTCACCGTTCCCGTGCACCCTATCCACAGGCACAACAGAACTGGACTTCTCGGCTTTCCCATAGTCGGTACATCTCACAGCGCTGGTTCTCGGCAGAGCCTCTTTCCGAAAAGGGAAACGTCCGGCTCTTTCTCCCACAAGGAAGGGGCCAACCCTGAAAGCTCTTGCTGGTCTTCACCGTTCCCGTGCACCCTATCCACAGGCACAACAGCACTGGGCATCTGTGCTTTCCCATAGTCGGTACATCTCACGGCGCTCGTTCTCGGCAGAGCCTTTTTCTAAAAAGGCAAACGTCCGGCTCTTTCTCCCACAAGGAAGGGGCCAGCCCTGAAAGCTCTTGCTGGTCTTCACCATTCCCGTGCAGCCTATCGACAGGCACAACAGCACTGGGCATCTGTGCTTTCCCAGAGACTCAGCAACTCACGGTGCTCGTTCTCGGCATATCCTATTTCCGAAAAAGCAAACGTGCGGCTCTTTCTCCCACAAGGAAGGGGCCAGCCCTGAAAGCTCTTGCTGGTCTTCAACGTCGCTGTGCAGCCTATCCACAGGCACAACAGCACTGGGCTTCTCTGCTTTCTAACAGCCGGTACATCTCACGGTGCTCGTTCTCAGCAGAGCCTTTTTCTGAAAAGGAAAAAGTCGGGCTCCTTCTTCCATAAGGAAGGGGCCAGCCCTGAAAGCTCTTGCTGGTCTTCACCGTTCCCGTGCACCCTATCCACAGGCACAACAGCACTGGGCATCTGTGCTTTCCCATAGTCGGTACATCTCACGGCGCTCGTTCTCGGCAGAGCCTTTTTCCAAAAAGCAAACGTCCGGATTTTTCTCCCACAAGGAAGGAGCCAGCCCTGAAAGCTCTTGCTGGTCTTCAATGTCCCCGTGCAGCCTATCCACAGGCACAACAGCACTGGGCATCTGTGCTTTCCCAGAGACTCAGCATCTCACGGTGCTCGTTCTCGGCAGAGCCTATTTCCGAAAAAGCAAACGTTCGGCTCTTTCTCCCACAAGGAAGGGGCCAGCCCTGAAAGCTCTTGCTGGTCTTCACCATCCCCGTGCAGCCTATCCACAGGCACAACATCACTGGGCTTCTCTGCTTTCTCACAGCCGGTACATCTCATGGTGCTCGTTCTCAGCAGAGCCTTTTTCTGAAAAGGCAAACGTCCGGCTCCTTCTTCCATAAGGAAGGGTTAAGCCCTGAAAGCTCTTGCTGCTCTTCACCGTCCCCGTGCAGCCTATCCACAGGCACAACAGCACTGGGCATCTGTGCTTTCCCAGAGACTCAGCATCTCACGGTGCTCGTTCTCGGCAGAGCCTATTTCCGAAAAAGCAAACGTGCGGCTCTTTCTCCCACAAGGAAGGGGCCAGCCCTGAAAGCTCTTGCTGGTCTTCACAGTCCCCGTGCAGCCTATCCACAGGCACAACAGCACTGGGGTTCTCTGCTTTCTCACAGTCGGTACATCTCACGGCGTTCGTTCTCGGCAGAGCCTTTTTCTGAAAAGGCAAACGTCCGGCTCCTTCTTCCATAAGGAAGGGGTAAGCCCTGAAAGCTCTTGCTGCTCTTCACCGTCCCCGTGCAGCCTATCCACAGGCACAACAGCACTGGGCATCTGTGCTTTCCCAGAGACTCAGCATCTCACGGTGCTTGTTCTCGGCAGAGCCTCTTTCCGAAAAATCAAACGTCCGGCTCTTTCTCCCACAAGGAAGGGGCCAGCCCTGAAAGCTCTTGCTGGTCTTCACAGTCCCCGTGCAGCCTATCCACAGGCACAACAGCACTGGGCATCTGTGCTTTCCCAGAGACTCAGCATCTCACGCTGCTTGTTCTCGGCAGAGCCTCTTTCCGAAAAATCAAACGTCCGGCTCTTTCTCCCACAAGGAAGGGGCCAGCCCTGAAAGCTCTTGCTGGTCTTCAATGTCCCCGTGCAGCCTATCCACAGGCACAACAGCACTGGGCTTCTCTGCTTTCTCACAGCCGGTACATCTCACGGCGTTCGTTCTCAGCAGAGCCTTTTTCTGAAAAGGCAAACGTCCGGCTCCTTCTTCCATAAGGAAGGGGTAAGCCCTGAAAGCTCTTGCTGCTCTTCACCGTCCCCGTGCAGCCTATCCACAGGCACAACAGCACTGGGCATCTGTGCTTTCCCAGAGACTCAGCATCTCACGGTGCTTGTTCTCGGCAGAGCCTCTTTCCGAAAAATCAAAAGTCCGGCTCTTTCTCCCACAAGGAAGGGGCCAGCCCTGAAAGCTCTTGCTGGTCTTCACAGTCCCCGTGCAGCCTATCCACAGGCACAACAGAACTGGACTTCTCTGCTTTCCCATAGTCGGTACATCTCACGGCGCTGTTTGTCTGTAGAGACTCTTTCCAAAAAGGGAAATGTCCTGCTTTTCTCCCACAAGGAAGGGGCCAGCCCTGAAAGCTCTTGCTGGTCTTCACCGTTCCCGTGCACTCTATCCACAGGCACAACAGCACTGGGCATCTGTGCTTTCCCAGAGACTCAGCATATCACGGTGCTCGTTCTCGGCAGATCCTATTTCCGAAAAAGGAAACGTGCGGCTCTTTCTCCACAAGGAAGGGGCCAGCCCTGAAAGCTCTTGCTGGTCTTCACAGTCCCCGTGCAGCCTATCCACAGGCACAACAGCACTGGGCTTCTCTGCTTTGTCACAGTCGGTACATCTCACGGCGTTCGTTCTCGGCAGAGTTTTTTTCTGAAAAGGCAAACGTCCGGGTCCTTCTTCCATAAGGAAGGGGTAAGCCCTGAAAGCTCTTGCTGCTCTTCACCGTCCCCGTGCAGCCTATCCACAGGCACAACAGCACTGGGCATCTGTGCTTTCCCAGAGACTCAGCATCTCACGGTGCTCGTTCTCGGCAGAGCCTATTTCCGAAAAAGCAAATGTCTGGCTCTTTCTCCCATAAGGAAGAGGACAGCCCTGAAAGCTCTTGCTGGTCTTCACCATCCCCGTGCACCCTATCCACAGGCACAACAGAACTGGACTTCTCTGCTTTCCCATAGTCGGTACATCTCACGGCGCTCGTTCTCGGCAGAGCCTTTTTCCAAAAAGCAAACGTCCGGCTCTTTCTCCCACAAGGAAGGAGCCAGCCCTGAAAGGTCTTGCTGGTCTTCAACGTCCCCGTGCAGCCTATCCACAGGCACAACAGCACTGGGCATCTGTGCTTTCCCAGAGACTCAGCATATCACGGTGCTCGTTCTCGGCAGATCCTATTTCTGAAAAAGCAAACGTGCGGCTCTTTCTCCACAAGGAAGGGGCCAGCCCTGAAAGCTCTTGCTGGTCTTCACAGTCCCCGTGCAGCCTATCCACAGGCACAACAGCACTGGGCTTCTCTGCTTTCTCACAGTCGGTACATCTCACGGCGTTCGTTCTCGGCAGAGTTTTTTTCTGAAAAGGCAAACGTCCGGGTCCTTCTTCCATATGGAAGGGGTAAGCCCTGAAAGCTCTTGCTGCTCTTCACCATCCCCGTGCAGCCTATCCACAGGCACAACAGCACTGGGCATCTGTGCTTTCCCAGAAACTCAGCATCTCACGGCGTTCGTTCTCGGCAGAGCCTCTTTCCGAAAAAGAAAACGTCCGGCTCTTTCTCCCACAAGGAAGGGGCCAGCCCTGAAAGCTCTTGCTGGTCTTCACCATCCCCGTGCAGCCTCTCCACAGGCACAACAGCACAGGGCTTCTCTGCTTTCTCACAGTCGGTACATCTCACGGTGCTCGTTCTCTGCAGAGCCTTTTTCTGAAACGACAAACGTCCTTCTCCTTCTTGCATAAGGAAGGGGTAAGCCCTGAAAGCTCTTGCCGGTCTTCACCGTTCCCGTGCACCCTATCCACAGGCACAACAGCACTGGGCATCTGTGCTTTCCCATAGTCGGTACATCTCACGGCGCTCGTTCTTGGCAGAGCCATATTCCAAAAAGCATACGTCCGGCTCTTTCTCCCACAAGGAAGGAGCCAGCCTTGAAAGCTCTTGCTGGTCTTCACAGTCCCCGTGCAGCCTATCCACAGGCACAACAGCACTGGGCATCTGTGCTTTCCCAGAGACTCAGCATCTCACGGTGCTCGTTCTCGGCAGAGCCTATTTCCGAAAAAGCAAACGTGCGGCTCTTTCTCCCACGAGGAAGGGGTAAGCCCTGAAAGCTCTTGCTGGTCTTCACAGTCCCCGTGCAGCCTATCCACAGTCACAACAGCACTGGGCTTCTCTGCTTTCTCACAGTCGGTACAACTCACGGCGCTCATTCTCGGCAGAGCCTTTTTCTGAAAAGGCAAACGTCCGGCTCCTTCTTCCATAAGGAAGGGGTAAGCCCTGAAAGCTCTTGCTGCTCTTCACCATCCCCGTGCAGCCTCTCCACAGGCACAACAGCACTGGGCATCTGTGCTTTCCCAGAGACTCAGCATCTCACGGTGCTTGTTCTCGGCAGAGCCTATTTCCGAAAAATCAAACGTCCGGCTCTTTCTCCCACAAGGAAGGGGCCAGCCCTGAAAGCTCTTGCTGGTCTTCACCATCCCTGTGCAGCCTATCCACAGGCACAACAGCACTGGGCTTCTCTGCTTTCTCACAGTCGGTACATCTCACGGTGCTCGTTCTCAGCAGAGCCTTTTTCTGAAAAGGCAAACGTCCGGCTCCTTCTTCCATAAGGAAGGGGCGACCCCTGAAAGCTCTTGCTGGTCTTCACCGTTCCCGTGCACCCTATCCACAGGCACAACAACACTGGGCTTCTCTGCTTTTCCACAGACCATACATCTCAAGGCAGTCATTCTCTTCAGAACCTCTTTCTGTAAAGGCAAATGTCCGGCTCCTTCTTCCATAAGGAAGGGGTAAGCCCTGAACGCTCTTGCTGGTCTTCACCGTCCCCGTGCAGCCTATCCACAGGCACAACAGCACTGGGCATCTGTGCTTTCCCAGAGACTCAGCATCTCACGGTGCTCGTTCTCGGCAGATCCTATTTCCGAAAAAGCAAACGTCCGGCTCTTTCTCCCACAAGGAAGGGGCCAGCCCTGAAAGCTCTTGCTGGTTTTCACCATCCCCGTGCAGCCTATCCACAGGCACAACAGCACTGGGCATCTGTGCTTTCCCAGAGACTCAGCATCTCACGGCGCTGGTTCTCGGCAGAGCCTCTTTCCGAAAAAGCAAACGTCCGGCTCTTTCTCCCACAAGGAAGGGGCCAGCCCTGAAAGCTCTTGCTGGTCTTCACCATCCCCGTGCAGCCTATCCACAGGCACAACAGCACTGGGCTTCTCTGCTTTCTCACAGTCGGTACATCTCACGGTGCTCGTTCTCAGCAGAGCCTTTTTCTGAAACGACAAACGTCTGGCTCCTTCTTCCATAAGGAAGGGGCCAGCCCTGAAAGCTCTTGCTGCTCTTCACCGTTCCCGTGCACCCTATCCACAGGCACAACAGAACTGGACTTCTCTGCTTTCCCATAGTCGGTACATCTCATGGCGCTGGTTCTCAGCAGAGACTCTTTCCAAAAAGTGAAACGTCCGGCTCTTTCTCCCACAAGGAAGGGGCCAGCCCTGAAAGCTCTTGCTGGTCTTCACCATCCCCGTGCAGCCTATCCACAGGCAGAACAGCACTGGGCATCTGTGCTTTCCCAGAGACTCAGCATCTCACGGTGCTCGTTCTCGGCAGAGCCTATTTCCGAAAAAGCAAACGTGCGGCTCTTTCTCCCACAAGGAAGGGGCCAGCCCTGAAAGCTCTTGCTGGTCTTCACCATCCCCGTGCAGCCTATCCACAGGCACAACAGCACTGGGCTTCTCTGCTTTCTCACAGTCGGTACATCTCACGGTGCTCGTTCTCAGCAGAGCCTTTTTCTGAAAAGGCAAATGTCCGGCTCATTCTTCCATAAGGAAGGGGTAAGCCCTGAAACCTCTTGCTGGTCTTCACCGTTCCCGTGCACCCTATCCACAGGCACAACAGAACTGGACTTCTCGGCTTTCCCATAGTCGGTACATCTCACAGCGCTGGTTCTCGGCAGAACCTCTTTCCGAAAAGGGAAACGTCCGGCTCTTTCTCCCACAAGGAAGGGGCCAACCCTGAAAGCTCTTGCTGGTCTTCACCGTTCCCGTGCACCCTATCCACAGGCACAACAGCACTGGGCATCTCTGCTTTCCCATAGTCGGTACATCTCACGGCGCTCGTTCTCGGCAGAGCCTTTTTCTAAAAAGGCAAACGTCCGGCTCTTTCTCCCACAAGGAAGGGGCCAGCCCTGAAAGCTCTTGCTGGTCTTCACCATTCCCGTGCAGCCTATCCACAGGCACAACAGCACTGGGCATCTGTGCTTTCCCAGAGACTCAGCAACTCACGGTGCTCGTTCTCGGCATATCCTATTTCCGAAAAAGCAAACGTGCGGCTCTTTCTCCCACAAGGAAGGGGCCAGACCTGAAAGCTCTTGCTGGTCTTCACAGTCCCCGTGCAGCCTATCCACAGGCACAACAGCACTGGGGTTCTCTGCTTTCTCACAGTCGGTACATCTCACGGCGTTCGTTCTCGGCAGAGCCTTTTTCTGAAAAGGCAAACGTCCGGCTCCTTCTTCCATAAGGAAGGGGTAAGCCCTGAAAGCTCTTGCTGCTCTTCACCGTCCCCGTGCAGCCTATCCACAGGCACAACAGCACTGGGCATCTGTGCTTTCCCAGAGACTCAGCATCTCACGGTGCTTGTTCTCGGCAGAGCCTCTTTCCGAAAAATCAAAAGTCCGGCTCTTTCTCCCACAAGGAAGGGGCCAGCCCTGAAAGCTCTTGCTGGTCTTCACAGTCCCCGTGCAGCCTATACACAGGCACAACAGAACTGGACTTCTCTGCTTTCCCATAGTCGGTACATCTCACGGCGCTGTTTGTCTGTAGAGACTCTTTCCAAAAAGGGAAATGTCCTGCTTTTCTCCCACAAGGAAGGGGCCAGCCCTGAAAGCTCTTGCTGGTCTTCACCATCCCCGTGCAGCCTATCCACAGGCACAACAGCACTAGGCATCTGTGCTTTCCCAGAGACTCAGCATATCACGGTGCTCGTTCTCGGCAGATCCTATTTCCGAAAAAGGAAACGTGCGGCTCTTTCTCCCACAAGGAAGGGGCCAGCCCTGAAAGCTCTTGCTGGTCTTCACAGTCCCCGTGCAGCCTATCCACAGGCACAACAGCACTGGGCTTCTCTGCTTTGTCACAGTCGGTACATCTCACGGCGTTCGTTCTCGGCAGAGTTTTTTTCTGAAAAGGCAAACGTCCGGGTCCTTCTTCCATAAGGAAGGGGTAAGCCCTGAAAGCTCTTGCTGCTCTTCACCGTCCCCGTGCAGCCTATCCACAGGCACAACAGCACTGGGCATCTGTGCTTTCCCAGAGACTCAGCATCTCACGGTGCTCGTTCTCGGCAGAGCCTATTTCCGAAAAAGCAAATGTCTGGCTCTTTCTCCCATAAGGAAGAGGACAGCCCTGAAAGCTCTTGCTGGTCTTCACCATCCCCGTGCACCCTATCCACAGGCACAACAGAACTGGACTTCTCTGCTTTCCCATAGTCGGTACATCTCACGGCGCTCGTTCTCGGCAGAGCCTTTTTCCAAAAAGCAAACGTCCGGCTCTTTCTCCCACAAGGAAGGAGCCAGCCCTGAAAGCTCTTGCTGGTCTTCAACGTCCCCGTGCAGCCTATCCACAGGCACAACAGCACTGGGCATCTGTGCTTTCCCAGAGACTCAGCATATCACGGTGCTCGTTCTCGGCAGATCCTATTTCTGAAAAAGCAAACGTGCGGCTCTTTCTCCACAAGGAAGGGGCCAGCCCTGAAAGCTCTTGCTGGTCTTCACAGTCCCCGTGCAGCCTATCCACAGGCACAACAGCACTGGGCTTCTCTGCTTTCTCACAGTCGGTACATCTCACGGTGCTCGTTCTCAGCAGAGCCTTTTTCTGAAAAGACAAACGTCCGGCTCCTTCTTCCATAAGGAAGGGGTAAGCCCTGAAACCTCTTGCTGGTCTTCACCGTTCCCGTGCACCCTATCCACAGGCACAACAGCACTGGGCATCTCTGCTTTCCCATAGTCGGTACATCTCACGGCGCTCGTTCTCGGCAGAGCCTTTTTCTAAAAAGGCAAACGTCCGGCTCTTTCTCCCACAAGGAAGGGGCCAGCCCTGAAAGCTCTTGCTGGTCTTCACCATTCCCGTGCAGCCTATCCACAGGCACAACAGCACTGGGCATCTGTGCTTTCCCAGAGACTCAGCAACTCACGGTGCTCGTTCTCGGCATATCCTATTTCCGAAAAAGCAAACGTGCGGCTCTTTCTCCCACAAGGAAGGGGCCAGCCCTGAAAGCTCTTGCTGGTCTTCAACGTCGCTGTGCAGCCTATCCACAGGCACAACAGCACTGGGCTTCTCTGCTTTCTCACAGCCGGTACATCTCACGGTGCTCGTTCTCAGCAGAGCCTTTTTCTGAAAAGGAAAAAGTCCGGCTCCTTCTTCCATAAGGAAGGGGCCAGCCCTGAAAGCTCTTGCTGGTCTTCACCGTTCCCGTGCACCCTATCCACAGGCACAACAGCACTGGGTATCTGTGCTTTCCCATAGTCGGTACATCTCACGGCGCTCGTTCTCGGCAGAGCCTTTTTCCAAAAAGCAAACGTCCGGATTTTTCTCCCACAAGGAAGGAGCCAGCCCTGAAAGCTCTTGCTGGTCTTCAATGTCCCCGTGCAGCCTATCCACAGGCACAACAGCACTGGGCATCTGTGCTTTCCCAGAGACTCAGCATCTCACGGTGCTCATTCTCGGCAGAGCCTATTTCCGAAAAAGCAAACGTGCGGCTCTTTCTCCCACAAGGAAGGGGCCAGCCCTGAAAGCTCTTGCTGGTCTTCACAGTCCCCGTGCAGCCTATCCACAGGCACAACAGCACTGGGGTTCTCTGCTTTCTCACAGTCGGTACATCTCACGGCGTTCGTTCTCGGCAGAGCCTTTTTCTGAAAAGGCAAACGTCCGGCTCCTTCTTCCATAAGGAAGGGGTAAGCCCTGAAAGCTCTTGCTGCTCTTCACCGTCCCCGTGCAGCCTATCCACAGGCACAACAGCACTGGGCATCTGTGCTTTCCCAGAGACTCAGCATCTCACGGTGCTTGTTCTCGGCAGAGCCTCCTTCCGAAAAATCAAACGTCCGGCTCTTTCTCCCACAAGGAAGGGGCCAGCCCTGAAAGCTCTTGCTGGTCTTCACAGTCCCCGTGCAGCCTATCCACAGGCACAACAGCACTGGGCATCTGTGCTTTCCCAGAGACTCAGCATCTCACGGTGCTTGTTCTCGGCAGAGCCTCTTTCCGAAAAATCAAACGTCCGGCTCTTTCTCCCACAAGGAAGGGGCCAGCCCTGAAAGCTCTTGCTGGTCTTCACAGTCCCCGTGCAGCCTATCCACAGGCACAACAGCACTGGGCTTCTCTGCTTTCTCACAGCCGGTACATCTCACGGCGTTCGTTCTCAGCAGAGCCTTTTTCTGAAAAGGCAAACGTCCGGCTCCTTCTTCCATAAGGAAGGGGTAAGCCCTGAAAGCTCTTGCTGCTCTTCACCGTCCCCGTGCAGCCTATCCACAGGCACAACAGCACTGGGCATCTGTGCTTTCCCAGAGACTCAGCATCTCACGGTGCTTGTTCTCGGCAGAGCCTCTTTCCGAAAAATCAAAAGTCCGGCTCTTTCTCCCACAAGGAAGGGGCCAGCCCTGAAATCTCTTGCTGGTCTTCACAGTCCCCGTGCAGCCTATACACAGGCACAACAGAACTGGACTTCTCTGCTTTCCCATAGTCGGTACATCTCACGGCGCTGTTTGTCTGTAGAGACTCTTTCCAAAAAGGGAAATGTCCTGCTTTTCTCCCACAAGGAAGGGGCCAGCCCTGAAAGCTCTTGCTGGTCTTCACCATCCCCGTGCAGCCTATCCACAGGCACAACAGCACTGGGCATCTGTGCTTTCCCAGAGACTCAGCATATCACGGTGCTCGTTCTCGGCAGATCCTATTTCCGAAAAAGGAAACGTGCGGCTCTTTCTCCACAAGGAAGGGGCCAGCCCTGAAAGCTCTTGCTGGTCTTCACAGTCCCCGTGCAGCCTATCCACAGGCACAACAGCACTGGGCTTCTCTGCTTTCTCACAGTCGGTACATCTCACGGCGTTCGTTCTCGGCAGAGTTTTTTTCTGAAAAGGCAAACGTCCGGGTCCTTCTTCCATAAGGAAGGGGTAAGCCCTGAAAGCTCTTGCTGCTCTTCACCGTCCCCGTGCAGCCTATCCACAGGCACAACAGCACTGGGCATCTGTGCTTTCCCAGAGACTCAGCATCTCACGGTGCTCGTTCTCGGCAGAGCCTATTTCCGAAAAAGCAAATGTCTGGCTCTTTCTCCCATAAGGAAGAGGACAGCCCTGAAAGCTCTTGCTGGTCTTCACCATCCCCGTGCACCCTATCCACAGGCACAACAGAACTGGACTTCTCTGCTTTCCCATAGTCGGTACATCTCACGGCGCTCGTTCTCGGCAGAGCCTTTTTCCAAAAAGCAAACGTCCGGCTCTTTCTCCCACAAGGAAGGAGCCAGCCCTGAAAGCTCTTGCTGGTCTTCAACGTCCCCGTGCAGCCTATCCACAGGCACAACAGCACTGGGCATCTGTGCTTTCCCAGAGACTCAGCATATCACGGTGCTCGTTCTCGGCAGATCCTATTTCTGAAAAAGCAAACGTGCGGCTCTTTCTCCACAAGGAAGGGGCCAGCCCTGAAAGCTCTTGCTGGTCTTCACAGTCCCCGTGCAGCCTATCCACAGGCACAACAGCACTGGGCTTCTCTGCTTTCTCACAGTCGGTACATCTCACGGCGTTCGTTCTCGGCAGAGTTTTTTTCTGAAAAGGCAAACGTCCGGGTCCTTCTTCCATATGGAAGGGGTAAGCCCTGAAAGCTCTTGCTGCTCTTCACCATCCCCGTGCAGCCTATCCACAGGCACAACAGCACTGGGCATCTGTGCTTTCCCAGAAACTCAGCATCTCACGGCGTTCGTTCTCGGCAGAGCCTCTTTCCGAAAAAGAAAACGTCCGGCTCTTTCTCCCACAAGGAAGGGGCCAGCCCTGAAAGCTCTTGCTGGTCTTCACCATCCCCGTGCAGCCTCTCCACAGGCACAACAGCACAGGGCTTCTCTGCTTTCTCACAGTCGGTACATCTCACGGTGCTCGTTCTCTGCAGAGCCTTTTTCTGAAACGACAAACGTCCTTCTCCTTCTTGCATAAGGAAGGGGTAAGCCCTGAAAGCTCTTGCCGGTCTTCACCGTTCCCGTGCACCCTATCCACAGGCACAACAGCACTGGGCATCTGTGCTTTCCCATAGTCGGTACATCTCACGGCGCTCGTTCTTGGCAGAGCCTTATTCCAAAAAGCATACGTCCGGCTCTTTCTCCCACAAGGAAGGAGCCAGCCTTGAAAGCTCTTGCTGGTCTTCACAGTCCCCGTGCAGCCTATCCACAGGCACAACAGCACTGGGCATCTGTGCTTTCCCAGAGACTCAGCATCTCACGGTGCTCGTTCTCGGCAGAGCCTATTTCCGAAAAAGCAAACGTGCGGCTCTTTCTCCCACGAGGAAGGGGTAAGCCCTGAAAGCTCTTGCTGGTCTTCACAGTCCCCGTGCAGCCTATCCACAGTCACAACAGCACTGGGCTTCTCTGCTTTCTCACAGTCGGTACATCTCACGGCGCTCATTCTCGGCAGAGCCTTTTTCTGAAAAGGCAAACGTCCGGCTCCTTCTTCCATAAGGAAGGGGTAAGCCCTGAAAGCTCTTGCTGCTCTTCACCATCCCCGTGCAGCCTCTCCACAGGCACAACAGCACTGGGCATCTGTGCTTTCCCAGAGACTCAGCATCTCACGGTGCTTGTTCTCGGCAGAGCCTATTTCCGAAAAATCAAACGTCCGGCTCTTTCTCCCACAAGGAAGGGGCCAGCCCTGAAAGCTCTTGCTGGTCTTCACCATCCCTGTGCAGCCTATCCACAGGCACAACAGCACTGGGCTTCTCTGCTTTCTCACAGCCGGTACATCTCACGGTGCTCGTTCTCAGCAGAGCCTTTTTCTGAAAAGGAAAAAGTCCGGCTCCTTCTTCCATAAGGAAGGGGCACCCCTGAAAGCTCTTGCTGGTCTTCACCGTTCCCGTGCACCCTATCCACAGGCACAACAGCACTGGGCATCTGTGCTTTCCCATAGTCGGTACATCTCACGGCGCTCGTTCTCGGCAGAGCCTTTTTCCAAAAAGCAAACGTCCGTATTTTTCTCCCACAAGGAAGGAGCCAGCCCTGAAAGCTCTTGCTGGTCTTCAATGTCCCCATGCAGCCTATCCACAGGCACAACAGCACTGGGCATCTGTGCTTTCCCAGAGACTCAGCATCTCACGGTGCTCGTTCTCGGCAGAGCCTATTTCCGAAAAAGCAAACGTCCGGCTCTTTCTCCCACAAGGAAGGGGCCAGCCCTGAAAGCTCTTGCTGGTCTTCACCATCCCCGTGCAGCCTATCCACAGGCACAACATCACTGGGCTTCTCTGCTTTCTCACAGTCGGTACATCTCACGGTGCTCGTTCTCAGCAGAGCCTTTTTCTGAAAAGACAAACGTCCGGCTCCTTCTCCCACAAGGAAGGGTTAAGCCCTGAAAGCTCTTGCTGCTCTTCACCGTCCCCGTGCAGCCTATCCACAGGCACAACAGCACTGGGCATCTGTGCTTTCCCAGAGACTCAGCATCTCACGGTGCTCATTCTCGGCAGAGCCTATTTCCGAAAAAGCAAACGTGCGGCTCTTTCTCCCACAAGGAAGGGGCCAGCCCTGAAAGCTCTTGCTGGTCTTCACAGTCCCCGTGCAGCCTATCCACAGGCACAACAGCACTGGGCTTCTCTGCTTTCTCACAGTCGGTACATCTCACGGTGCTCGTTCTCAGCAGAGCCTTTTTCTGAAAAGGCAAATGTCCGGCTCATTCTTCCATAAGGAAGGGGCAACCCTGAAAGCTCTTGCTGGTCTTCACCGTTCCCGTGCACCCTATCCACAGGCACAACAGCACTGGGCATCTGTGCTTTCCCATAGTCGGTACATCTCACGGCGCTCGTTCTCGGCAGAGCCTTTTTCCAAAAAGCAAACGTCCGGCTCTTTCTCCCACAAGGAAGGAGCCAGCCCTGAAACCTCTTGCTGGTCTTCAACGTCCCCGAGCAGCCTATCCGCAGGCACAACAGCACTGGGCATCTGTGCTTTCCCAGAGACTCAGCATCTCACGGTGCTCGTTCTCGGCAGAGCCTATTTCCGAAAAAGCAAACGTCCGGCTCTTTCTCCCACAAGGAAGGGGCCAGCCCTGAAAGCTCTTGCTGGTCTTCACCATCCCCGTGCAGCCTATCCACAGGCACAACAGCACTGGGCTTCTCTGCTTTCTCACAGTCGGTACATCTCACGGTGCTCGTTCTCAGCAGAGCCTTTTTCTGAAAAGACAAACGTCCGGCTCCTTCTTCCATAAGGAAGGGGTAAGCCCTGAAACCTCTTGCTGGTCTTCACCGTTCCCGTGCCCCCTATCCACAGGCACAACAGAACTGGACTTCTCGGCTTTCCCATAGTCGGTACATCTCACAGCGCTGGTTCTCGGCAGAGACTCTTTCCGAAAAGGGAAACGTCCGGCTCTTTCTCCCACAAGGAAGGGGCCAACCCTGAAAGCTCTTGCTGCTCTACACCGTCCCCGTGCACCCTATCCACAGGCACAACAGCACTGGGCTTCTCTGCTTTCTCACAGTCGGTACATCTCACGGCGTTCGTTCTCGGCAGAGCCTTTTTCTGAAAATGCAAACGTCCGGCTCCTTCTTCCATAAGGAAGGGGTAAGCCCTGAAAGCTCTTGCTGGTCTTCACCATCCCCGTGCAGCCTATCCACAGGCACAACAGCACTGGGCATCTGTGCTTTCCCAGAGACTCAGCATCTCACGGTGCTTGTTCTCGGCAGAGCCTCTTTCCGAAAAATCAAACGTCCGGCTCTTTCTCCCACAAGGAAGGGGCCAGCCCTGAAAGCTCTTGCTGGTCTTCACAGTCCCCGTGCAGCCTATCCACAGGCACAACAGCACTGGGCTTCTCTGCTTTCTCACAGTCAGTACATCTCACGGTGCTCGTTCTCAGCAGAGCCTTTTTCTGAAAAGGCAAATGTCCGGCTCCTTCTCCCACAAGGAAGGGGCCAGCCCTGAAAGCTCTTGCTGGTCTTCACCGTTCCCGTGCACCCTATCCACAGGCACAACAGCACTGGGCATCTGTGCTTTCCCAGAGACTCAGCATCTCACGGTGCTTGTTCTCGGCAGAGCCTCTTTCCGAAAAATGAAACGTCCTGCTCTTTCTCCCACAAGGAAGGTGCCAGCCCTGAAAGCTCTTGCTGGTCTTCACAGTCCCCGTGCAGCCTATCCACAGGCACAACAGCACTGGGCTTCTCTGCTTTCTCACAGTCGGTACATCTCACGGCGCTCGTTCTTCAGCAGAGCCTTTTTTGAAAAGGCAAACGTCCGGCTCCTTCTTCCATAAGGAAAGTGCGACCCCTGAAAGCTCTTGCTGCTCTACACCGTCCCCGTGCACCCTCTCCACAGGCACAACAACACTGGGCTTCTCTGCTTTTCCACAGACCATACATCTCAAGGCAGTCATTCTCTTCAGAACTTCTTTCCAAAAAGGCAAATGTCCCGTTCCTTCTTCCATAAGGAAGGGGTAAGCCCTGAAAGCTCTTGCTGGTCTTCACAGTCCCCGTGCAGCCTATCCACAGGCACAACAGCACTGGGCTTCTCTGCTTTCTCATAGTCGGTACATCTCACGGCGCTCGTTCTCGGCAGAGCCTTTTTCTGAAAAGGCAAACGTCCGGCTCCTTCTTCCATAAGGAAGGGGCGACCCCTGAAAGCTCTTGCTGGTCTTCACCGTTCCCGTGCACCCTATCCACAGGCACAACAACACTGGGCTTCTCTGCTTTTCCACAGACCATACATCTCAAGGCAGTCATTCTCTTCAGAACCTCTTTCTGTAAAGGCAAATGTCCGGCTCCTTCTTCCATAAGGAAGGGGTAAGCCCTGAAAGCTCTTGCTGGTCTTCACCGTTCCCGTGCACCCTATCCACAGGCACAACAGCACTGGGCATCTGTGCTTTCCCAGAGACTCAGCATCTCACGGTGATCGTTCTCGGCAGAGCCTATTTCCGAAAAAGCAAACGTCCGGCTCTTTCTCCCACAAGGAAGGGGCCAGCCCTGAAAGCTCTTGCTGGTCTTCACCATCCCCGTGCAGCCTATCCACAGGCACAACAGCACTGGGCATCTGTGCTTTCCCAGAGACTCAGCATCTCACGGTGCTTGTTCTCGGCAGAGCCTCTTTCCGAAAAATCAAAAGTCCGGCTCTTTCTCCCACAAGGAAGGGGCCAGCCCTGAAAGCTCTTGCTGGTCTTCACAGTCCCCATGCAGCCTATCCACAGGCACAACAGCACTGGGCTTCTCTGCTTTCTCACAGCCGGTACATCTCACGGTGCTCGTTCTCAGCAGAGCCTTTTTCTGAAAAGGAAAAAGTCCAGCTCCTTCTTCCATAAGGAAGGGGCACCCCTGAAAGCTCTTGCTGGTCTTCACCGTTCCCGTGCACCCTATCAACAGGCACAACAGCACTGGGCATCTGTGCTTTCCCATAGTCGGTACATCTCACGGCGCTCGTTCTCGGCAGAGCCTTTTTCCAAAAAGCAAACGTCCGGATTTTTCTCCCACAAGGAAGGAGCCAGCCCTGAAAGCTCTTGCTGGTCTTCAATGTCCCCATGCAGCCTATCCACAGGCACAACAGCAATGGGCATGTGTGCTTTCCCAGAGACTCAGCATCTCACGGTGCTCGTTCTCGGCAGAGCCTATTTCCGAAAAAGCAAACGTCCGGCTCTTTCTCCCACAAGGAAGGGGCCAGCCCTGAAAGCTCTTGCTGGTCTTCACCATCCCCGTGCAGCCTATCCACAGGCACAACATCACTGGGCTTCTCTGCTTTCTCACAGTCGGTACATCTCACGGTGCTCGTTCTCAGCAGAGCCTTTTTCTGAAAAGGCAAACGTCCGGCTCCTTCTTCCATAAGGAAGGGTTAAGCCCTGAAAGCTCTTGCTGCTCTTCACCGTCCCCGTGCAGCCTATCCACAGGCACAACAGCACTGGGCATCTGTGCTTTCCCAGAGACTCAGCATCTCACGGTGCTCATTCTCGGCAGAGCCTATTTCCGAAAAAGCAAACGTGCGGCTCTTTCTCCCACAAGGAAGGGGCCAGCCCTGAAAGCTCTTGCTGGTCTTCACAGTCCCCGTGCACCCTATCCACAGGCACAACAGCACTGGGCTTCTCTGCTTTCTCACAGTCGGTACATCTCACGGTGCTCGTTCTCAGCAGAGCCTTTTTCTGAAAAGGCAAATGTCCGGCTCATTCTTCCATAAGGAAGGGGCAACCCTGAAAGCTCTTGCTGGTCTTCACCGTTCCCGTGCACCCTATCCACAGGCACAACAGCACTGGGCATCTGTGCTTTCCCATAGTCGGTACATCTCACGGCGCTCGTTCTCGGCAGAGCCTTTTTCCAAAAAGCAAACGTCCGGCTCTTTCTCCCACAAGGAAGGGGCCAGCCCTGAAAGCTCTTGCTGGTCTTCACCATCCCCGTGCAGCCTATCCACAGGCACAACAGCACTGGGCTTCTCTGCTTTCTCACAGTCGGTACATCTCACGGTGCTCGTTCTCAGCAGAGCCTTTTTCTGAAAAGACAAACGTACGGCTCCTTCTTCCATAAGGAAGGGGTAAGCCCTGAAACCTCTTGCTGGTCTTCACCGTTCCCGTGCACCCTATCCACAGGCACAACAGAACTGGACTTCTCGGCTTTCCCATAGTCGGTACATCTCACAGCGCTGGTTCTCGGCAGAGCCTATTTCCGAAAAGGGAAACGTCCGGCTCTTTCTCCCACAAGGAAGGGGCCAACCCTGAAAGCTCTTGCTGCTCTACACCGTCCCTGTGCACCCTATCCACAGGCACAACAGCACTGGGCTTCTCTGCTTTCTCACAGTCGGTACATCTCACGGCGTTCGTTCTCGGCAGAGCCTTTTTCTGAAAATGCAAACGTCCGGCTCCTTCTTCCATAAGGAAGGGGTAAGCCCTGAAAGCTCTTGCTGGTCTTCACCATCCCCGTGCAGCCTATCCACAGGCACAACAGCACTGGGCATCTGTGCTTTCCCAGAGACTCAGCATCTCACGGTGCTTGTTCTCGGCAGAGCCTCTTTCCGAAAAATCAAACGTCCGGCTCTTTCTCCCACAAGGAAGGGGCCAGCCCTGAAAGCTCTTGCTGGTCTTCAACGTCCCCGTGCAGCCTATCCACAGGCACAACAGCACTGGGCTTCTCTTCTTTCTCACAGTCGGTACATCTCACGGTGCTCGTTCTCAGCAGAGCCTTTTTCTGAAAAGGCAAATGTCCGGCTCATTCTTCCATAAGGAAGGGGCAACCCTGAAAGCTCTTGCTGGTCTTCACCGTTCCCGTGCACCCTATCCACAGGCACAACAGAACTGGACTTCTCTGCTTTCCCATAGTCGGTACATCTCACGGCGCTGGTTCTCGGCAGAGACTCTTTCCAAAAAGGGAAACGTCCGGCTCTTTCTCCCACAAGGAAGGGGCCAGACCTGAAAGCTCTTGCTGATCTTCACAGTCCTCGTGCAGCCTATCCACAGGCACAACAGCACTGGGCTTCTCTGCTTTCTCACAGTCGGTACATCTCACGGTGCTCGTTCTCAGCAGAGCCTATTTCCGAAAAAGCAAACGTACGGCACTTTCTCCCACAAGGAAGTGGTAAGCCCTGAAAGCTCTTGCTGGTCTTCACCATCCCCGTGCAGCCTATCCACAGGCACAACAGCACTGGGCATCTGTGCTTTCCCAGAGACTCAGCATCTCACGGTGCTTGTTCTCGGCAGAGCCTCTTTCCGAAAAATGAAACGTCTAGCTCTTTCTCCCACAAGGAAGGTGCCAGCCCTGAAAGCTCTTGCTGGTCTTCACCATCCCCGTGCAGCCTATCCACAGGCACAACAGCACTGGGCTTCTCTGCTTTCTCACAGTCGGTACATCTCACGGCGCTCGTTCTTCAGCAGAGCCTTTTTTGAAAAGGCAAACGTCCGGCTCCTTCTTCCATAAGGAAAGTGCGACCCCTGAAAGCTCTTGCTGCTCTACACCGTCCCCGTGCACCCTATCCACAGGCACAACAACACTGGGCTTCTCTGCTTTTCCACAGACCATACATCTCAAGGCAGTCATTCTCTTCAGAACTTCTTTCCAAAAAGGCAAATGTCCGGTTCCTTCTTCCATAAGGAAGGGGTAAGCCCTGAAAGCTCTTGCTGGTCTTCACAGTCCCCGTGCAGCCTATCCACAGGCACAACAGCACTGGGCTTCTCTGCTTTCTCATAGTCGGTACATCTCACGGCGCTCGTTCTCGGCAGAGCCTTTTTCTGAAAAGGCAAACGTCCGGCTCCTTCTTCCATAAGGAAGGGGCGACCCCTGAAAGCTCTTGCTGGTCTTCACCGTTCCCGTGCACCCTATCCACAGGCACAACAACACTGGGCTTCTCTGCTTTTCCACAGACCATACATCTCAAGGCAGTCATTCTCTTCAGAACCTCTTTCTGTAAAGGCAAATGTCCGGCTCCTTCTTCCATAAGGAAGGGGTAAGCCCTGAAAGCTCTTGCTGGTCTTCACCGTTCCCGTGCACCCTATCCACAGGCACAACAGCACTGGGCTTCTCTGCTTTCTCACAGTCGGTACATCTCACGGCGTTCGTTCTCGGCAGAGCCTTTTTCTGAAAATGCAAACGTCCGGCTCCTTCTTCCATAAGGAAGGGGTAAGCCCTGAAAGCTCTTGCTGCTCTTCACCATCCCCGTGCAGCCTCTCCACAGGCACAACAGCACTGGGCATCTGTGCTTTCCCAGAGACTCAGCATCTCACGGTGCTTGTTCTCGGCAGAGCCTCTTTCCGAAAAATCAAACGTCCGGCTCTTTCTCCCACAAGGAAGGGGCCAGCCCTGAAAGCTCTTGCTGGTCTTCACAGTCCCCGTGCACCCTATCCACAGGCACAACAGCACTGGGCTTCTCTTCTTTCTCACAGTCGGTACATCTCACGGTGCTCGTTCTCAGCAGAGCCTTTTTCTGAAAAGGCAAATGTCCGGCTCATTCTTCCATAAGGAAGGGGCAACCCTGAAAGCTCTTGCTGGTCTTCACCGTTCCCGTGCAAACTATCCACAGGCACAACAGCACTGGGCATCTGTGCTTTCCCATAGTCGGTACATCTCACGGCGCTCGTTCTCGGCAGAGCCTTTTTCTAAAAAGGCAAACGTCCGGCTCTTTCTCCCACAAGGAAGGGGCCAGCCCTGAAAGCTCTTGCTCGTCTTCAACGTCCCCGTGCAGCCTATCCGCAGGCACAACAGCACTGGGCTTCTCTGCTTTCTCACAGTCGGTACATCTCACGGTGCTCGTTCTCAGCAGAGCCTTTTTCTGAAAAGGCAAACGTCCGGCTCCTTCTTCCATAAGGAAGGGGCGACCCCTGAAAGCTCTTGCTGGTCTTCACCGTTCCCGTGCACCCTATCCACAGGCACAACAGAACTGGACTTCTCTGCTTTCCCATAGTCGGTACATCTCACGGCGCTGGTTCTCGGCAGAGACTCTTTCCAAAAAGGGAAACGTCCGGCTCTTTCTCCCACAAGGAAGGGGCCAGCCCTGAAAGCTCTTGCTGATCTTCACAGTCCTCGTGCAGCCTATCCACAGGCACAACAGCACTGGGCTTCTCTGCTTTCTCACAGTCGGTACATCTCACGGTGCTCGTTCTCAGCAGAGCCTATTTCCGAAAAAGCAAACGTACGGCACTTTCTCCCACAAGGAAGTGGTAAGCCCTGAAAGCTCTTGCTGGTCTTCACCATCCCCGTGCAGCCTATCCACAGGCACAACAGCACTGGGCATCTGTGCTTTCCCAGAGACTCAGCATCTCACGGTGCTTGTTCTCGGCAGAGCCTCTTTCCGAAAAATGAAACGTCCTGCCCTTTCTCCCACAAGGAAGGTGCCAGCCCTGAAAGCTCTTGCTGGTCTTCACAGTCCCCGTGCAGCCT